>NC_056438.1:12305141-12367641 GCF_018296145.1 Oncorhynchus tshawytscha | reverse complement strand
AAACCATGTTTATCCCGAACGGACCACCCCTTAATCTGTGGGGTTAAAACCATGCCATCCCAGACAAACCACCCTTAATCTGTGGGGTTAAGACCATGCCATCCCGGACAAACACCCTTAATCTGTGGGGTTAAGACCATGCCATCCCGGACAAATCACCCTTAATCTGTGGGTTTAAGACCATGCCATCCCGGACAAACCACCCTTCATCTGTGGGGTTAAAACCATGTTTATCCCAGACGGACCACCCCTTAATCTGTGGGGTTAAAACCATGCCATCCCAGACAAACCACCCTTAATCTGTGGGGTTAAGACCATGCCATCCCAGACAAACCACCCTTAATCTGTGGGGTTAAGACCATGCCATCCCAGACAAACCACCCTTAATCTGTGGGGTTAAGACCATGCCATCCCGGACAAATCACCCTTAATCTGTGGGTTTAAGACCATGCCATCCCGAACAAACCACCCTTCATCTGTGGGGTTAAAACCATGTTTATCCCGAACGGACCACCCCTTAATCTGTGGGGTTAAGACCATGCCATCCCAGACAAACCACCCTTAATCTGTGGGGTTAAGACCATGCCATCCCAGACAAACCACCCTTAATCTGTGAGGTTAAGACCATGCCATCCATGGGTCCCCTGACCTGCCTGAAAAACCCTCATGGTTGAACCATGAATCTCAGTCTCCATCTTTCTGTCTCTCTGGCACTGAAAGAGAATGGCTCATGTCAGGAAAGGATCTGGACCTGTGTGCCTGATCTAGTACAACAGAAAATGTGTTTTTTTTTCATTTAGAAAACAGTTGGTGCAGGTAGTTGGCAGCTGATACTTTTGGGTGTAGGCCCAAAAACATGGTCCAGGCTAGACACACTTCTACATTTGTTTGACGTGTCAGAGGACACATTCTCAAGTTCTAGGTGGGTCACTGGGCAACACAGAAGGCAACCACTGCTGCCATACTCAACATCAGCTGAGTCCCAGCCTTATCTGCCTCCTCATCTGTGCCAGACACACTGGAATGTGGCCCTGTGTGCCATCAGGGTCTGGCTGAGAGAGAGGGAGGGTGGGAGGACAGAGAGAGAGATAACGGCAACCAGAGAGAGGTTGAAGGTAAGAGAGGAAATGGGGGACTGAGAGAGAGAGAGAGAGAGAGAGAGAGAGAGAGAGATAAAGAGAGATAAAGAGAGAGGGGAGAGAGAGGAGAGAGAGAGAGAGAGAGAGGAGAGAGATAAAGAAAGAGAGAGATAATGGCAACCAGAGAGAGGTTGAAGGTACGAGAGGGAATGGGGGACTGAGAGAGAGAGAGAGAGAGAGAGGGAATGGGGGACAGAGAGAGAGAGAGAGGGGAGAGAGAGGAGAGAGAGAAAGAAAGAAAGAAAGAGAGAGAGAGAGAGAGAGAGAGAGAGAGAGGAGAGAGAGAAAGAAAGAGAGAGAGAGAGCGAGAGAGAGACAGATAGAATGCCACCACAGCAGCATGATTTGTGACCTGTTTCCACAAGAAAAGGGCAACCAGTGAAGAACAAACACCATTGTAAATACAACCTATATTTATATTTATTTATTTGCCCTTTTGTACTTTAACTATGTGCACATCATTATAACACTGTATATAGACATAATATGACCTTTGTAATGTTTTTATTCTTTTGGAACGTCTGTGAGTGTAATGTTAATTGTTCATTTTTTATTGTTTATTTCACTTTTGTTTATTATCTATTTCACTTGCTTTGGCAATATAAATTGCCAAAGCAAGTGAATAATAAATTAAAATAAATTAAGAGAGGGGGGGGGTGGAGGGATGGATAGAGTATAGTTAGTGTCTGCCCCTCCAAAAGCTTCAAAGGAGTCCCCTGATTTCTTATCTTGGATCCTTGCCTGTGTCTCCCAGTCCTAGTTCCAGTCCTAGTTCCAGCCCTTGTTTCAGCCCTAGTTCCAGTCCTAGTTCCAGCCCTAGTCCCAGCCCTAGTTCCAGCCCTAGTTCCAGTCCTAGTTCCAGCCTTAGTTCCAGCCCTAGTTCCAGCCCTAGTTCCAGCCCTAGTTCCAGTCCTAGTTCCAGCCTTAGTTCCAGCCCTAGTTCCAGCCCTAGTCCCAGCCCTAGTTCCAGCCCTAGTCCTAGTCTAAAACCTAAGTCTCTATCCCCAGCTCCAGCCCATCAATCTCTGTCTTTTCGCCAGACATGATGGTGGGGTGATGGTGTTTTCACCTCTCCACTCCTGCCCCAGACCCAGCCCCTATTCTAACTCAAACCCCCATACTCTATCCTCAGCTCCAGCCCAACTCCATCCTCTATCCCCAGCTCCAACTCAACTCCATCCTCTATCCTCAGCTCCAGCTCAACTCCATCCTCTATCCTCAGCTCCAACGCAACTCCATCCTCTATCCTCAGCTCCAGCCCAACTCCATCCTCTATCCTCAGCTCCAACAAACTTCATCCTCTATCCTCAGCTCAAACTCAACTCCCTCCTCTATCCTCAGCTCCAACCAAACTTCATCCTAAGCTCCAGCCCAACTCCATCCTCTATCCTCAGCTCCAACCCAACTCCATCCTCTATCCTCAGCTCCAACTCAACTCCATCCTCTATCCTCAGCTCCAACAAACTTCATCCTCTATCCTCAGCTCCAACTCAACTCCATCCTCTATCCTCAGCTCCAACCGAACTTCATCCTAAGCTCCAGCCCAACTCCATCCTCTATCCTCAGCTCCAACCCAACTCCATCCTCTATCCTCAGCTCCAACTCAACTCCATTCTCTATCCTCAGCTCCAACCCAACCCAACCCAACCCAACTCCATCCTCTATCCTCAGCTCCCGCTCAACTCCATCCTCTATCCTCAGCTCCCGCTCAACTCCATTCTCTATCCTCAGCTCCAACCCAACCCAACTCCATCCTCTATCCTCAGCTCCCGCTCAACTCCATCCTCTATCCTCAGCTCCAACTCAACTCCATCCTTTATCCTCAGCTCCAACCAAACTTCATCCTCTATCCTCAGCTCCAACTCAACTCCATCCTCTATCCTCATCTCCAAACAAACTTCATCCTAAACTCCAGCCCAACTTCATCCTCTATCCTCAGCTCCAGCTCAACTTCATCCTCTATCCTCAGCTCCAACCCAACTCCATCCTCTATCCTCAGCTCCAGCTCAACTTCATCCTCTATCCTCAGCTCCAACCCAACTCCATCCTCTATCATCAGCTCCAGCTCAACTTCATCCTCTATCCTGAGCTCCAACCCAACTCCACCCTCTATCCTCAGCTCCAGCTCACCTCCATCCTCTATCCCCAGATCCAGCTCACCTCCATCCCCAGATCCAGCTCAACTCCATCCTCTATCCCCAGATCCAGTTCAACTCCATCCTCTATCCCCAGATCCAGCTCAACTCCATCCTCTATCCCCAGATCCAGCTCAACTCCATCCTCTATCCTCAGCTCTAGCCCAACCCCGTCACCAGACCCAGAGACAAGTGTCTCGATCCAGGAAGATGGTGGTAGATACGTGGATGAGGCGGTGTCTCAAACTAAGGCGTGGTGGTTGGATGTGGTGCCAGCTCACTGAGATACGTGGATGAGGCGGTGTCTCAAACTAAGGCGTGGAGGTTGGATGTGGTGCCAGCTCACTGAGATACGTGGATGAGGCGGTGTCTCAAACTAAGGCGTGGTGGTTGGATGTGGTGCCAGCTCATTGAGATACATGGGGGTGTCTCAGTGTCTGTCTCTAATCTCTACAAAACATGCATCTCTCTCTCTCTCTCAATTCAATTCAGCAGGCTTTATTGACATGGTGTGGAGGGATGGGTAGAGTACAGTTAGTGTCTGCCCCTCCAAAAGCTTCAAAGGAGTTCCCTGATTTCTTATCTTGGATCCTTGCAGCTGATGCTTGTGTCATCACCCTTACTTCCATTCCCTGCCTGTGTCTCCCAGTCCTAGTTCCAGTCCTAGTCCCAGCCCTAGTTCCAGTCCTAGTTCCAGTCCTAGTTCCAGCCCTAGTTCCAGCCCTAGTTCCAGCCCTAGTTCCAGCCCTAGTCCCAGCCCTAGATCCAGCCCTAGTCCTAGTCTAAACCCTAAGCCTCTATCCCCAGCTCCAGCCCATCAATCTCTTGTCTTTTCGCCAGACATGATAGTGGGATGATGGTGTTTTCACCTCTCCACTCCTGCCCCAGACCCAGCCCCTATTCTAACTCAAACCCCCATACTCCAACTCAACTCCATTCTCTATCCTCAGCTCCAACCCAACTCCATCCTCTATCCTCAGCTCCAGCTCAACTCCATCCTCTATCCTTAGCTCCAGCTCAACTCCATAGTGTATCCTCAGCTCCAGCCCAACTTCATCCTCTATCCTCAGCTCCAGCTCAACTCCATAGTCTATCCTCAGTTACAGCTGAACTCCATCCTCTATCCTCAGCTCCAGCTCAACTCCATCCTCTGTCCCCTGATCCAGCCCAACTCCATCCTCTATCCTCAGCTCCAACAAAACTTCATCCCCAGATCCAGCTCAACTCCATCCTCTATCCTCAGCTCCAGCTCAACTCCATAGTCTATCTTCAGCTCCAGCTCAACTCCATCCTCTATCCTCAGCTCCAGCTCAACTCCATCCTCTATCCTCAGCTCCAGCTCAGCTCCATAGTCTATCCTCAGTTACAGCTGAACTCCATCCTCTATCCTCAGCTCAACTCCATCCTCTATCCTCAGCTACAGCTCAACTCCATCCTCTGTCCCCTGATCCAGCCCAACTCCATCCTCTATCCTCAGCTCCAACAAAACTTCATCCCCAGATCCAACTCAACTCCATCCTCTATCCCCTGATCCAGCTCACTGAGATACGTGGATGAGGCGGTGTCTCAAACTAAGGCGTGGTGGTTGGATGTGGTGCCAGCTCACTGAGATACATGGGGGTGTCTCAGTGTCTGTCTCTCATCTCTACAAAACATGCATCTCTCTCTCTCTTTCTCTTTCTCTCTCTCTCTCAATTCAATTCAGCAGGCTTTATTGACATGGTAAGTTAAATACTTACATTGTCATTGTATACATACAGTTGGAAGTTTACATACACTTAGGTTGGATTCATTAAAACTCGTTTTTCAACCACTCCACACATTTCTTGTTAACAAACTATAGTTTTGGTAAGTCAGTCAGGATATCTACTTTGTGCATGACAAAAGTAATTTCTCCAACAATTGTTCACAGACAGATTATTTCACTTATAATTCACTGTATCACAATTCCAGTGGGTCAGAAGTTTACATACACTAAGTTGACTGTGCCTTTAAACAGCTTGGAAAATTCCAGAAAATGATGTCATGGCTTTAGAAGCTTCTGATAGGCTCATTTACATAATTTGAGTCAATTGGAGGTGTACCTGTGGATGTATTTCAAGGCCTACCTTCAAACTCAGTGCCTCTTTGCTTGACATCATGGGAAAATATGCTATACTTATTTTCCAACATAATTTGCAAATAAATTCATTAAAAATCCTATGTGATTTTCTGGATTTTTTCCCCTAATTCTGTCTGTCATTGTTGAATTGTACCTATGATGAAAATTACAGGCCTCTCTCATCTTTTTAAGTAGGAGAACTTGCACAATTGGTGGCTGACTAAATACTTTTTTGCCCCACTGTATATACAGTGTTGTAACAATGTACAGATAGTTAAAGTACAAAGGGGAAAATAAATGATCATAAATATGTGTTGTACAATGGTGTTTATTCTTCACTGGTTGCCCTTTTCTTGTGGCAACAGGTCACAAATCCTGCTGCTGTGATGCACACTGAGGTATTTCATCCAATAGATAAGGGGAGTTTATCAACATTAGATTTGTTTTCTTTGTGGATCTGTGTAATCTGAGGGGAATATGTGTCTTTAATATGGTCATACATTTTGCAGGAGGTTAGAAAGTGCAGCTCAGTTTCCACCTCATTTTGTGGGCAGTGTGCACATAGCTTGTCTTCTCTTGAGAGCCAGGTCTGCCTAATTGTGTTGGTGTCCTGGGGCTCTGTGGGGTCTGTGTGTGTTTGTGAACAGAGCCCCAGGACCAGCTTGCTCAAAGGTTCTTCTCCAGGTTCATTTCTCTGTAGGTGATGGCTTTGTTGTGGAAGGTTTGGGATTCGCTTCCTTTTAGGTGGTTATAGAATTTAACGTCTCTTTTCGGGATTTTGAACATTTGCGGGCATTGGCCTAATTCTGCTCTGCATGCATTATTTGGTGTTTTACGTTGTACACAGAGGATATTTTTGCAGAATTCTGCGTGCAGAGTCTCAATTTGGTGTTTGTCCCATTATGTGAATTCTTGATTGGTGAGCGGACCCCAGACTCCACTTTTGTGGATTGGGGTGATCAGTCCTTGGTTCCAAATATTGGGGAAGATGCCAGAGCTGAGGATGATGTTGAAGAGTTTAAGTATATCTAATTGTAATTTGTGGTCTGTATATTTTATCATTTCATTTAGGATATTATCAACACAACAGGCCTTTATAGGTTGGAGGGTCAAATCAAATCAAATCAAATCAAATCAAATTTTATTTGTCACATACACATGGTTAGCAGATGTTAATGCGAGTGTAGCGAAATGCTTGTGCTTCTAGTTCCGACAATGCAGTAATAACGAACAAGTAATCTAACTAACAATTCCAAAAAAACTACTGTCTTATACACAGTGTAAGGGGATAAAGAATATGTACATAAGGATATATGAATGAGTGATGGTACAGAGCAGCATAGGCAAGATACAGTAGCTGATATCGAGTACAGTATATACATATGAGATGAGTATGTAAACCAAGTGGCATAGTTAAAGTGGCTAGTGATACATGTATTACATAAGGATGCAGTCGATGATATAGAGTACAGTATCTACGTATGCATATGAGATGAATAATGTAGGGTAAGTAACATTATATAAGGTAGCATTGTTTAAAGTGGCTAGTGATATATTTACATCATTTCCCATCAATTCCCATTATTAAAGTGGCTGGAGTAGAGTCAGTGTCATTGACAGTGTGTTGGCAGTAGCCACTCAATGTTAGTGGTGGCTGTTTAACAGTCTGATGGCCTTGAGATAGAAGCTGTTTTTCAGTCTCTCGGTCCCAGCTTTGATGCACCTGTACTGACCTCGCCGACGAATACGCTGATTCGGTGTGCGAGTTCATTAGAACGTGCGTTGAAGATGTCGTTCCCATAGCAACGATTAAAACATTCCCTAACCAGAAACCGTGGATTGATGGCAGCATTCGTGTGGAACTGAAGGCGCGAACCACTGCTTTTAATCAGGGCAAGGTGTCTGGTAACATGACTGAATACAAACAGTGCAGCTATTCCCTCCGCAAGGCTATCAAACAAGCTAAGCGCCAGTACAGAGACAAAGTAGAATCTCAATTCAACGGCTCAGACACAAGAGGCATGTGGCAGGGTCTACAGTCAATCACGGACTACAGGAAGAAACCCAGCCCAGTCACGGACCAGGATGTCTTGCTCCCAGGCAGACTAAATAACTTTTTTGCCCGCTTTGAGGACAATACAGTGCCACTGACACGGCCTGCAACGAAAACATGCGGTCTCTCCTTCACTGCAGCCGAAGTGAGTAAGACATTTAAACGTGTTAACCACAGCATACTGGGCAAACACACTCGCAAGGCTGCAGGCCCAGACGGCATCCCCAGCCGCGCCCTCAGAGCATGCGCAGACCAGCTGGCCGGTGTGTTTACGGATATATTCAACCAATCCAGGCAGTGGCTCGGGTGGTTGATGTCCTTGATGATCTTTATGGCCTTCCTGTAGCATCGGGTGGTGTAGGTGTCCTGGAGGGCAGGTAGTTTGCCCCCCGGTGATGCGTTGTGCAGACCTCACTACCCTCTGGAGAGCCTTACGGTTGAGGGCGGTGCAGTTGCCATACCAGGCGGTGATACAGCCCGCCAGGATGCTCTCGATTGTGCATCTGTAGAAGTTTGTGAGTGCTTTTGGTGACAAGCCGAATTTCTTCAGCCTCCTGAGGTTGAAGAGGCGCTGCTGCGCCTTCCTCACGATGCTGTCTGTGTGAGTGGACCAATTCAGTTTGTCTGTGATGTGTATGCCGAGGAACTTAAAACTTGCTACCCTCTCCACTACTGTTCCATCGATGTGGATGGGTTCCATCGATGTGGATGGGGGTGTTCCCTCTGCTGTTTCCTGAAGTCCACAATCATCTCCTTAGTTTTGTTGACGTTGAGTGTGAGGTTATTTTCCTGACACCACACTCCGAGGGCCCTCACCTCCTCCCTGTAGGCCGTCTCGTCGTTGTTGGTAATCAAGCCTACCACTGTTGTGTCGTCCGCAAACTTGATGATTGAGTTGGAGGCGTGAGTGGCCACGCAGTCGTGGGTGAACAGGGAGTACAGGAGAGGGCTCAGAACGCACCCTTGTGGGGCCCCAGTGTTGAGGATCAGCGGGGAGGAGATGTTGTTGCCTACCCTCACCACCTGGGGGCGGCCCGTCAGGAAGTCCAGTACCCAGTTGCACAGGGCGGGGTCGAGACCCAGGGTCTCGAGCTTGATGACGAGCTTGGAGGGTACTATGCTGTTGAATGCCGAGCTGTAGTCGATGAACAGCATTCTCACATAGGTATTCCTCTTGTCCAGATAGGTTAGGGCAGTGTGCAGTGTGGTTGAGATTGCATCGTCTGTGGACCTATTTGGGCGGTAAGCAAATTGGAGTGGGTCAAGGGTGTCAGGTAGGGTGGAGGTGATATGGTCCTTGACTAGTCTCTCAAAGCACTTCATGATGACGGATGTGAGTGCTACGGGCGGTAGTCGTTTAGCTCAGTTACCTTAGCTTTCTTGGGAACAGGAACAATGGTGGCCCTCTTGAAGCATGTGGGAACAGCAGACTGGTATAGGGATTGATTGAATATGTCCGTAAACACACCGGCCAGCTGGTCTGCGCATGCTCTGAGGGCGCGGCTGGGGATGCCGTCTGGGCCTGCAGCCTTGCGAGGGTTAACACGTTTAAATGTCTTACTCACTTCGGCTGCAGTGAAGGAGAGACCGCATGTTTTCGTTGCAGGCCGTGTCAGTGGCACTGTATTGTCCTCAAAGCGGGCAAAAAAGTTATTTAGTCTGCCTGGGAGCAAGACATCCTGGTCCGTGACTGGGCTGGGTTTCTTCCTGTAGTCCGTGATTGACTGTAGACCCTGCCACATGCCTCTTGTGTCTGAGCCGTTGAATTGAGATTCTACTTTGTCTCTGTACTGGCGCTTAGCTTGTTTGATAGCCTTGCGGAGGGAATAGCTGCACTGTTTGTATTCAGTCATGTTACCAGACACCTTGCCCTGATTAAAAGCAGTGGTTCGTGCCTTCAGTTTCACACGAATGCTGCCATCAATCCAAGGTTTCTGGTTAGGGAATGTTTTAATCGTTGCTATGGGAACGACATCTTCAACGCACGTTCTAATGAACTCGCACACCGAATCAGCGTATTCGTCAATGTTGTTGTCTGACGCAATACGAAACATCTCCCAGTCCACGTGATGGAAGCAGTCTTGGAGTGTGGAGTCAGCTTGGTCGGACCAGCGTTGGACAGACCTCAGCGTGGGAGCTTCTTGTTTTAGTTACTGTCTGTAGGCAGGGATCAACAAAATGGAGTCGTTGTCAGCTTTTCCGAAAGGGGGGCGGGGCAGGACCTTATATGCGTCGCGGAAGTTAGAGTAACAATGATCCAGGGTCTTTCCACCCCTGGTTGCGCAATCGATATGCTGATAAAATTTAGGGAGTCTTGTTTTCAGATTAGCCTTGTTAAAATCCCCAGCTACAATGAATGCAGCCTCCGGATAAATCGTTTCCAGTTTGCAGAGAGTTAAATAAAGTTCGTTCAGAGCCATCGATGTGTCTGCTTGGGGGATATATACGGCTGTGATTATAATCGAAGAGAATTCTCTTGGTAGATAATGCGGTCTACATTTGATTGTGAGGAATTCTAAATCAGGTGAACAGAAGGATTTGAGTTCCTGTATGTTTCTTTCATCACACCATGTCACGTTAGTCATAAGGCATACGCCCCCGCCCCTCTTCTTACCAGAAAGATGTTCGTTTCTGTCCGCGCGATGCGTGGAGAAACCCGCTGGCTGCACCGCTTCGGATTGCGTCTCTCCGGTTAGCCATGTTTCCGTGAAGCAGAGAACGTTGCAGTCTCTGATGTCCCTCTGGAATGCTACCCTTGCTCGGATTTCATCACGTTGTCAAGAGACTGGACATTGGCGAGAAGAATGCTAGGGAGTGGTGCACGATGTGCCCGTCTCCGGAGTCTGACCAGAAGACCGCTTCGTTTCCCTCTTTTTCTGAGTCGTTTTTTTGGGTCGCTGCATGTAATGCACTCCGTTACACTGGTTGTAAGGCAGAACACAGGATCCGCATCGTGAAAAACATATTCTTGGTCGTACTGATGGTGAGTTGACGCTGATCTTATATTCAGTAGTTCTTCTCGGCTGTATGTAATGAAACCTAAGATGACCTGGGGTACTAGTGTAAGAAATAACACGTAAAAAAACAAAAAACTGCATAGTTTCCTAGGAACGCGAAGCGAGGCGGCCATATCTGTCGGCGCCGGAAGTTTGTATTTTGTCCTGTAGTTCATTCAAGGTAATTGGAGAATCCAGTGGGTTCTGGTAGTTTTTAATAGCTGATTCTAAGATTTGATCATGTGTATGTATAGAGCCAAAAATATTGGAGAAGTGGTTTATCCATACATCTCCGTTTTGGTTAGATAACTCTTCATGTTGTTGTTTGTTTGGAGTTTTCCAATGTCCTAGAAGTGGTTAGATTCTATTGATTCTTCAATTGCTGATTCCTGACGTGCTGTTCCTCCTTTTTCTGTAGTGTATTTCTGTATTGTTTTAGTGATATTGTCACGTTCTGACCATAGTTCTGTTATTTTATTCTTTGTTTTAGTATGGTCAGGGTGTGAGTTGGCGTGGGCAGTCTATGTTTGTATTTCTATGTTTTTTTGTTGTTGTTCGGCCTAGTATGGTTCTCAATCAGAGGCAGGTGTCGCTAGTTGTTTCTGATTGAGAATCATACTTAGGTAGCCTGGGTTTCACTTTTATTTTGTGGGTGTTTGTTTCCGTGTGAGTGTTTGTTGCAACACGGTACTGTTTCGGTTTTGTTTGTTTCACGGTTTGTAGTGTTCAGTTTATGTCTTTAAATAAACATTATGGACACTTACCACGCTGTGCATTGGTCCT
This sequence comes from Oncorhynchus tshawytscha, assembly GCF_018296145.1. Classification (NCBI taxonomy): domain Eukaryota; kingdom Metazoa; phylum Chordata; class Actinopteri; order Salmoniformes; family Salmonidae; genus Oncorhynchus; species Oncorhynchus tshawytscha. Next base: position 12,356,434 of record NC_056438.1, on the reverse strand, counting down.
GCGATCCTTCTCGTTACTCCTCCTCAGAAGAGGAGGAAGAATGGCGTTAAAGATTCACCATAGTGAAGGCGTAGATTCAGGTTTTCTGGGTCTCTATGTTTTTTGGTAGGATTGGTTTCTCAATTTCTTTCTTAGGTTTTTGCATTCCTCATCAAACCATTTGTTATTGTTGTTCATTTTCTCAGGTTGTCTGCTTGAAGATGATTGGTTTGATAGGGAAGCTCAAATATACTGTTCACTATTACAGTGAAACATTTTGTCCAGGAAATTTAATTTGTTGTTTCCTAATTGTTTTTTTGGTAGATTTCCACACTACTTGCCTTCCATCTAGAGCATGTCTTAATATTATTCAGCTCCTTTGGCTTTGATGCTTCATGATTGAGCATTGCTCTGTTCAAGTAGACTGTGATTTTGCTGTGATCTGATAGGGGTGTCAGTGGGCTGACTGTGAACGCTCTGAGAGACTCTGGGTTGAGGTCAGTGAAGGTGTACCTACCATAGGAGTCCCCTCGAAGCCTACCGTTGACTCTGTACATACCCAGTGTCCGACAGAGCTGCAGGAGTTGTTTTATTTATTTATTTATTTTATTTTACCTTTATTTAACCAGGTAGGCAAGTTGAGAACAAGTTCTCATTTACAATTGCGACCTGGCCAAGATAAAGCAAAGCAGTTCGACAGATACAACGACACAGAGTTACACATGGAGTAAAACAAACATACAGTCAATAATACAGTATAAACAAGTCTATATACAATGTGAGCAAATGAGGTGAGAAGGTAGGTAAAGGCAAAAAAGGCCATGGTGGCAAAGTAAATACAATATAGCAAGTAAAACACTGGAATGGTAGTTTTGCAATGGAAGAATGTGCAAAGTAGAAATAAAAATAATGGGGTGACCCGTTTCTGTTGGTTATGTTGTTGTAGTTGTGTCTAAGGGGGGCATATGGGGGAAGGAATGCTGTCACCTCCAGGCAGGTGTTTGTCCGCCTGTGTGCCGAGGGTGACAGGTTCTGGTGTTTAGGTCGCCACAGACTAGTACATGTCCCTGGGCCTGGAGATGATCGATTTCCCCCTCTAGGATGGAGAAGCTGTCTTCATTAAAGTATGGGGATTCTATTGGGTAGATATAGGTATCACACATGAGGACATTTTTCTCTGTTGAGATCATTTCCTTATTAATTGCTAGCCAGATGTTCCTGTTTTAACTAATTTAATAGAGTGAGTAGGTCTGCTCTATATAAAATGAGCATACCCCCTGAGTCTCTCCCCTGTTTCACACCTGGTAGTTTGGTGGATGGGACTACCAGCTCTCTGTAACCTAGAGGGCAGCTAGTGGGTCCGTCTCCTTTATACCAGGTTTCTTGTAGGATGAAAATGTCTTTATTAATGAGTTCTTTGGTGAAGTCCGGGTTCCAGCTCTTTAGGCCAAAGGCAGATGACATGAGACCTTGTTTTTCTCTCCCACCCTCTCTGTCTCCCCCCTCTCTCTCCCCCCCTCTCTCTCTGTCTCTCGCTCTCTCTAAAGATTATTTAGCCTCCATTGACCTCAACAAACTGTACACATATGGTAAAACTGTGAAGTGCAACATCCACTTTGTCCTGTCCTACTGAGCTGAAGTCTATCTCCAGCCATTACACCCTGTTTCTTTAGTTCAGAGGGATTGTGTGTGTGTGTGGGGGGGGTTGTCAAGGGCAGCAGCATATCCAGCCATTGAACCTTAGTCACCAGTTGATCAAAAAGCATGCGTTTTTTTGTCTCTTATAAGTGGATTGTTTTGTCATAGGTTTAAGTTTCACCCTGTCTTTGTAGGTTACCTGACAAGCCCACCTACGCACAGCAGTGGGATTTCCCCTCTGTCCTCTCTCTGTCTCTCTATGTTACTGAGACCTGCTTCTGGAAACACACCACCACTTTCTCTCTTTCACCCTGGACTGACCAGGATAACAGACAGAATATAGAGTTAAAGCTAAAGATTGAAAGACAGTGGGAGCCTACATATTCTTCTCTCTCTCTCTCTCCCATGAAAACAGGACTGTTATTGTTTTGCATTCTTTCATTGGGAGGGTAGAATCCATGATAAAACTGGTCTGAGATCAGTGGATGACCTTGATCGATCTAGAAGAGGGGTTGGGGGATAGAGGGGGGTAGAATCCATGATAAAACTGGTCTGAAATCAGTGGATGACCTTGATCGATCTAGAAGAGGGGTTGGGGGATAGAGGGGGGTAGAATACATGATATAACTGGTCTTCCTCTCCTATCTGCATCTCACATGGTACCTGTCTGAGACATGGGGTGCAGCCCAAATGGCACCCTATTCCCTACATAGTGCACTACTTTTAACCAGGGCCCATAGGGTAGTGCACTACTTTTAACCAGGGCCCATAGGGTAGTGCACTACTTAATACCAGGGCCCATAGGGTAGTGCACTACTTTTAACCAGGGCCCATAGGAAATGGTGTGCCATTTGGGCCACAGACACACAGAGATAGACTGATGGAGGGCAAAGATACAGGCTAACAATGCTAAGCCCTCTCTATACACACACACACACACACACACACACACAACCACACACACAACCACACACACACACACCGGTGTATTTTAGGAATGTCCCAATAGAATAGAACAGGATTTTGTTTATCCATCTGTTACAACAGATCTTCTTCTCCCAGACATAACACACCCTGCACATCTCAGGTGTGTTTGGGGTTGGGTCATTCAGGTCCTGTGGAGGGTTGAGTAGTCCATTCATGCTTCCGTCGGCGTGCTACAATGTTTTTGTCAAATGTTTTGACGGACGGGATTATTGCATCGTAGCTACACACACAGAGACATAGCCACACACACACACAGACATAGCCACACACACACACAGGCATAGCCACACACACACAGAGACAGGCATAGCCACACACACACAGAGACAGGCATAGCCACACACACACAGACAGGCATAGCCACACACACACAGAGACAGGCATAGCCACACACACACAGAGACAGGCATAGCCACACACACACAGAGACAGGCATAGCCACACACACACAGAGACAGGCATAGCCACACACACACAGAGACAGGCATAGCCACACACACACAGAGACAGGCATAGCCACACACACACAGAGACAGGCATAGCCACACACAGAGACAGGCATAGCCACACACACAGAGACAGGCATAGCCACACACACACAGACAGGCATAGCCACACACACACACAGACATAGCCACACACACACAGGCATAGCCACACACACACACTCAGACATAGCCACACACACACAGACATAGCCACACACACACACAGGCATAGCCACACACACACAGACATAGCCACACACACACACAGGCATAGCCACACACACACAGACATAGCCACACACACACACAGGCATAGCCACACACACAGACATAGCACACACACACACAGACATAGCCACACACACACAGACATAGCCACACACACACACAGGCATAGCCACACACACACACAGACATAGCCACACACACACACAGACATAGCCACACACACACACACACACAGACATAGCCACACACACACACACAGACATAGCCACACACACACACTCAGACATAGCCACACACACACAGACATAGCCACACACACAGACATAGCCACACACACACACACAGGCATAGCCACACACACACACAGACATAGTCACACACACACAGGCATAGCCACACACACACAGACATAGCCACACACACACAGGCATAGCCACACACACACAGACATAGCCACACACACACAGACATAGCCACACACACACACAGGCATAGCCACACACACACACAGGCATAGCCACACACACACACAGACATAGCCACACACACACACAGACATAGCCACACACACACAGAGACAGGCATAGCCACACACACACAGAGACAGGCATAGCACACACACACAGAGACAGGCATAGCCTAACACACACAGAGACAGGCATAGCCACACACACACAGAGACAGGCATAGCCACACACACAGAGACAGGCATAGCCACACACAGAGACAGGCATAGCCACACACAGAGACAGGCATAGCCACACACACAGACAGGCATAGCCACACACAGAGACAGGCATAGCCACACACACACAGACAGGCATAGCCACACACACACAGACATAGCCACACACACACACACAGGCATAGCCACACACACACAGGCATAGCCACACACACACAGACATAGCCACACACACACACAGGCATAGCCACACACACACACAGGCATAGCCACACACACACAGACATAGCCACACACACACACAGACATAGCCACACACACACAGGTTCTTGATTGTAATCTGTAGAATGTTGTCCCACTCTTCATTGGCTGTGCGAAGTTGCTGGATATTAGCAGGAACTGGAACACGCAGTCATACACGTCGATCCAGAGCATCCCACACATGCTCAATGGGTAACATGTATGGTATGTCGACCATGGAAGAACTGGGACATTTTCAGCTTCCAGGAATTGTGTACAGATCCTTGTGACATGGGGCCGTGTGCATTACTACACTGAAACATGAGGTGATGACAGCAGATGAATGGCATGACAATGGGCCTCAGGATCTCATCAAGGTATCTTTGTGCATTCAAATTGCCATCTATAAAATGCAATTGTGTTTGTTGTCCGTAGCTTATGCCTGCCCATACCATAACCCCACCGCCTCCATGGGGCACTCTGTTCAGAAGGAGATGAGCTTGCCTGAGACTAGAGGTCGACCGATTAATCGGAATGGCCGGAATGGCCGATTAATTATATATATATATATATATATATATATATATATATATATATATATATTTCCACCTTTATTTAATCTTTATTTAACTGGGCAAGTCAGTTAAGAACACATTCTTATTTTCAATGACGGCCTAGGAACAGTGGGTTAACTGCCTTGTTCAGGAGCAGAACGACAGATTTTTACCTTGTCAGCTCAGGGATTCAATTTTGCAACCTTACGGTTAACTAGTCCAATGCTCTAACCACCTGCATCATGAGGAGACTGCCTGTTATGCGAATGCAGTAGAAGCCAAGGTAAGTTGCTAGCTAGCATTAACATTAATCAATCATAATCACTAGTTATAACTACACATGGTTGATGATATTACTAGTTTATCTAGCGTGTCCTGCGTTGCAAATAATCGATGCGGTGTGCATTCGCGAAAAAGGACTGTCGTTGCTCCAACGTGTACCTAACCATAAACACCAATGCCTTTCTTAAAATCAATACAAAGAAGTATATATTTTTAAACCTGCATATTTAGCTAAAAGAAATCCAGGTTAGCAGGCAATATTAACCAGGTGAAATTGTGTCACTTCTCTTGCGTTCATTGCACACAGAGTCAGGGTATATGCAACAGTTTGGGCCGCCTGGCTCATTGCGAACTAATTTGACAGAATTTTACGTAATTATTACATAACATTGAAGGTTGTGCAATGTAACAGGAATATTTACTATACTGTTACACTGGCAATATTAAAGTGCCTATAAGAACATCCAATAGTCAAAGGTATATGAAATACAAATGGTATAGAGAGAAATAGTCCTATAATTCCTATAATAACTACAACCTAAAACTTCTCACCTGGGAATATTGAAGACTCATGTTAAAAGGAACCACCAGCTTCATATGTTCTCATGTTCTGAGCAAGGAACTTAAACGTTAGCTTTCTTACATGGCACATATTGCACTTTTACTTTCTTCTCCAACACTTTGTTTTTGCATTATTTAAACCAAATTGATCATGTTCCATTATTTATTTGAGGCTAAATTGATTTTATTGATGTATTATATTAAGATAAAATAAGTGTTCATTCAGTATTGTTGTAATTGTCATTATTACAAATACATTTTAAAAATCGTCCGATTAATCGGTATCTGCTTTTTTGTCTTCCAATAATCGTATCGGTATCGGCGTTGAAAAATCATAATCGTTCGACCTCTACCTGATACGGTTTCTGACAGTTTGTGCAGAAATTCTTCGGTTGTGTAAACCCACAGTTTCATAAGCTGTCCAGGGTGGCTGGTCTCATCCCGCAGGGGTAGAAGTCAGATGTGGAGGTCCTGGTGGTCTGCGGTTGTGAGGTCGGTTGGACATACTTCCAAATTCTCCAAAACAACGTTGGAGGTGAACATTCTCTGGCAACAGCTCTGGTGGATATTCCTGCAGTCAGCATGCCAATTGTACGTTCTCTCAAAACTTGAGACATCTGTGGGATTGTGTTTTGTGACAAAACTGCACATTTTAGAATGGCCTTTTACTGTCCACAGCACATGGTGCACCTGTGTAAAGGTCATGCTGTTTAATCAGCTTCTTGATATGCCACACCTGTCAGGTGAATGGATTATCTTGGCAAAGGAGAAATGCTCACTAACATGGATATAAACAAACATTTGAGAGAAATAAGCTTTTCATGCGTATTGACAATTTCTGGGATCTTTTATTTCAGCTCATGAAACATGGGACCAACACTTTACATGTTGCGTTTATATTTTTGTTCAGTATACATGCCGTGTAAAGAGGCCTCACACCACGTTTCTGTCAGTGGGTCAAACACAAGCCTGTCTGTCAGTGAGTCCAACACGGGTAGAATAGGAGGAGGGTGTTTGGAATCACTCTTTATCTTTCCCCCTCTCTCTCACCCTCTGTTCTTTCTATGGTGTTATTTATCCCACTCCCTGGGTTTCTCCATCTGTTTCTGCTATCACAGTAGCAGGGAGGAAACAGAGTTTCCCCAGTTTGCTCATGGGGAAAAACCGGTGGGCTGACGGCAGCTCATGTCGACAAAGAGGTGTGTGTGTGTGGACACAGGGGTATGGTCAGGGGGTGCGGGGGCGATTGTTTACGCCACTGAGTGCACAAGTCTAAGTCAGTGATCTGTGAGAGGAGAGCTGTCGTTTCTGTTGCTCTCCAGTCCAATCTTTTAGTCCTTTATAACATTCTAAATGCCGTTGCTGGTGATTTACTGTGACATCTAGGCCTAATGGGCAATCTGTTAAATGCCGCTGGAGATAGATGACAGACTTTCACACACCTGGCAAGAAAATTAAAGAATTTGAGTTTATTTCAGGTTATAAATTACGTTCAAGAATGTCAGCAGACAAAACCTTTAAACCTACAGCCATGTAGTGTATCTTCTTCATACATGATGTACCTTAAAGGGGCGATCTGCAGTTCACTCCAGATATATGGAATGCCAGATTCACTCCCTTTGGTGAGATATGAATCAGGTATGAATGGCTGTGCTGTGTACTGTACAATATGTTCTCCTTTTCTGGTTACGGCTTAGCTACAATACATACCAGGCAGTAATCTAGCCCAGAATACACACACATTATTCCTGCACATTTGGTGCTGGCACTGATCCTGTATATGGCTTACACACTGTTAAAAATGAACTAGTCTTTCATTTAAAACTAGTCTCAACTGAGCTGCCACCATTTTAAAGGAGACCAAACCTTAATTTCACTGGAATATTTAACAACATGGTTGTGAGGATGTTGGGACAGATTTAAGATGTACTGAAAGATTCATCCCGAGGGTGTTATGAAAGATGATATGCTGTGTTATAACACCACATAACACCTTACCAGAGACTGGGCTCCACTAACCCGGAAAAAGGTTGAAAACTCTATGATGATGTGTCAAAGCCGGGTCTAGTCCTTTCTTCTCGAGTGTCAACATACTGTAAATGGGAATCCTTCCTCTTATTGAATCTTCCCTGCTCTTATACGGTGTGCTGATAAACTGAAGGTCCAAAAGGTCAAATGTACAGTCTTATGCTCCAACAAAGGGTCCGAAAAAATATAATTTTGTGAAAATACGAATGAATAAGTTTGTCCAGGATAGTAATTGATGAGTACAAAATGGATTTTTCAAAACATGATTGAAGCTTATTGTCAAGTAAGAAGTGACAACACATGAACAGGTATTTTATATTTTTATATTGATAAAGACTGTTCAATGATCTCTAAATTATGTATCATATTATTATTTAAAATCAACAAAAATGTGCCATTATATTACACATTTTGAATCTACAAGTACAGGGGGGCAGGCAGCCTGGCAGGTAGGAGCGTTGGGCCAGTAACCAAAAGATTGCTGGATTGAATCCCCAAGCTTGTAAGGTTCTGTATTTATTTTCTTAGTCAACCTTGTGTTCTGTTTCTTTGTGTTCATGAACGTAGCCCTGTTTCTTTGTGTTCATGAACGTAGCCCTGTTTCTTTGTGTTCTTGAACGTAGCCCTGTTTCTTTGTGTTCTTGAACGTAGCCCTGTTTCTTTGTGTTCACTTCAGCCCCAGGGCTCAATGCTATCCACCAGTCAGACATTATGCATCAGTAGACTTCATCCCAGGGCTCAATGCTATCCACCAGTCAGACATTATGCTAATGGGCTCAATGCTATCCACCAGTCATCCATTATGCTAATGTTAACAGTATCACTTCATCCCAGGGCTCAATGCTATCCACCAGTCAGACATTATGCTAATGTTAGCAGTAGACTTCATCCCAGGGCTCAATGCTATCCACCAGTCATCCATTATGCTAATGTTAACAGTATCACTTCATCCCAGGGCTCAATGCTATCCACCAGTCAGACATTATGCTAATGTTAGCAGTAGACTTCATCCCAGGGCTCAATGCTATCCACCAGTCATCCATTAATCTAATGTTAACAGTATCACTTCAGCCCCAGGGCTCAATGCTATCCACCAGTCATCCATTATGCTAATGTTAGCAGTAGACTTCAGCCCAGGGCTCAATGCTATCCACCAGTCATCCATTATGCTAATGTTAACAGTATCACTTCAGCTCAGGGCTCAATGTTAACCACCAGTCAGCCATTATGCTAATGTTAACAGTATCACTTCAGCCCAGGGCTCAATGCTGCCCACCAGTCATCCATTATGCTAATGTTAACAGTATCACTTCAGCCCAGGGCTCAATGCTATCCACCAGTCATCCATTATGCTAATGTTAACAGTATCACTTCAGCCCAGGGCTCAATGCTATCCACCAGTTATCCATTATGCTAATGTTAACAGTATCACTTCAGCTCAGGGCTCAATGCTATCCACCAGTCATCCATTATGCTAATGTTAACAGTATCACTTCAGCTCAGGGCTCAATGCTAACCACCACTCAGCCATTATGCTAATGTTAACAGTATCACTTCAGCCCAGGGCTCAATGCTACCTACCAGTCATCCATTATGCTAATGTTAGCAGTAGACTTCAGCCCAGGGCTCAATGCTATCCACCAGTCATCCATTATGCTAATGTTAACAGTATCACTTCAGCTCAGGGCTCAATGCTGCCCACCAGTCAGCCATTATGCTAAGGTTAGCAGTATCACTTCAGCCCAGGGAAATGGGGCTCCCAAGTGACACAGTGGTCTAAGACACTGCAGCTCAGTGCTAGAAACATCACTACAGACAACCTAGTTTGAATTCCGGACTGTATCATGACCGGCCGTGATTTAGAGTCCCATAGTGTGGAGCACAATTGGCCCAGTGTCGTCTGAGTTTGGCTGGTGTAGGCCGTCATTGTAAATAAGAATTTGTTCTTAACTGACTTGCCTAGTTAAATTTTTTTAAATGCCTTCAGCCACTATGCTAATATTAGCAGTAGACTTCAGCCCAGGGCTCAATGCTATCCACCAGTCAGCCATTATTACCTCCTGAGGTTGAAGAGGTGCTGTTGTGGATGGACCATTTCAGTTTGTCAGTGATATGTACGCCGAGGCACTTGAAGCTTTACATCTTCTTCACTGCAGTCCCGTCAATGTGGATAAGGGGGTGCTCCCTCTGCTGTTTCCTGAAGTCCACGATCAACTCCTTTGTTTTGTTGACATTGGGTGAAAGAAATATTTTCCTGGCACCACACTCCCAGGGCCCTCACCTCCTCCCTGTAGGTTGTCTCATCAACCTTTGCAGTCTGTGATTGTCTGTAGACCCTGCCACATATGTCTTGAGTTTGAGCCGTTGAATTGCAACTCCACTCTGTACAGATGTTTTGCCTGTTTGATTGCCTTACGGAGGGAATATCTACACTGTTTGTATTCTCACATATTCCCAGTAACATTGCCATGGTTAAATGCGGTGGTTGGCGTTTTCAGTTTTGTGCGAATGCTGCCATCTAGCCACAGTGTCTGGTTTGGGTAGGTTTTAATAGTCACAGTGGGTACAACATTTCCTATACTGTTCCTGCTGAACTCAGTCTCTGTATTTGTTAATGTTATTCACAGAGGCTACCTGGAACATATCCCAGTCCGCTTGATCAACACATTATTGATGCATGGATTCCGATTGGTCAGACCAGCGTAGAATAGACTTTAGCACGGGTATTTCCTGTTTGAGTTTATGCCTATAGGAAGGGAGGAGATAAATGGGGTCATGATCAGATTTGCCAAAAGGAGGACAGGGGAGGGCGTTGTAGGCATTGAGAAAAGTTGAGTAGCAGTAGTCCAATGTTTTACCAGAACGAGTACTACAGTGTTGGTAGAACTTCGGTGGCGTTTTTCCTCAAATTTCTTTGTTAAAATCCCCAGCTACAATAAATGCGGCCACAGGATATGTGGTTTCCAGTTTGCATAAACTGGAAAATTGAGGTATGGTCCATCTATGTCCGTAGGACAAGGAGTTTATTGAGGTATGGTCCATCTATTTCAGTAGGACAAGGAGTTTATTGACGTATGGTCCATCTATGTCTGTAGGACATTGAGTTTATTGAGGTATGGTCCAACTATTTCAGTAGGACATTGAGTTTATTGAGGTATGGTCCATCTATTTCAGTAGGACAAGGAGTTTATTGAGGTATGGTCCATCTATGTCTGTAGGACATTGAGTTTATTGAGGTATGGTCCAACTATTTCAGTAGGGCATTGAGTTTATTGAGGTATGGTCCATCTATGTCAGTAGGACAAGGAGTTTATTGAGGTATGGTCCATCTATTTCAGTAGGACAAGGAGTTTATTGAGGTATGGTCCATCTATTTCAGTAGGACAAGGAGTTTATTGAGGTATGGTCCATCTATTTCAGTAGGACATTGAGTTTATTGAGGTATGGTCCATCTATTTCAGTAGGACAAGGAGTTTATTGAGGTATGGTCCATCTATGTCTGTAGGACATTGAGTTTATTGAGGTATGGTCCATCTATGTCTGTAGGACATTGAGTTTATTGAGGTATGGTCCAACTATTTCAGTAGGGCATTGAGTTTATTGAGTTACTGTATGTTCCATCTATTTCATGCTTGGAGGCCAGGGAGTCATAGTAGCTACAAGTACCAACATGCTCATTCCAAGACTAAATCAGGAATCAACCACACACAGAGAGAGAGAGTTGTTTATTATCTATTTCACTTGTATTGACTATGTAAACATATGTTTCGCATGTCAATAGAGCCCATTGAAGTGAGAGTGAGAAAAAAGGGAATGAGTGAGAAAAAGAGAAAGTGGGAGAGCATGTCTGTCCTATTCACTGAATTGCACCTATATGACCTTTACCTGTGTCTGTAGAGGGGATTACTGCTCTTGCCCGCCCTCCTGTGGCAACGACATGTCACTACAGCGCAGGTATTTGTAACGGGGAAATTCAGACTAGATAGAATGTACGTTATAAGTTAGTTGAATTCAAAGACATATATATAATTACTCATTCTATTTCTGCAGTTACAAGTATAAGGGGAGTGTGTGTGTTGCTCCTAAACAGTAACCACTGATACAGGGTCAGATCATGTTTTATAGACCTAATCATAACTTGAGGGTTGCTGAGTTATCTGATCCTGTGTTAAAGGCGAGGTAACCTCTACATTCAGCAGTGCCAGGTGTTCCTTCTTAGAATGTCAGTTTGTTGTGTCTAGAGTTAACGAAGGTATTCACATCAACCCCAGCATATAGAGAGAGAGACCAGGCTCACATCAACCACAGCATATACAGTGGGGCAAAAAAGTATTTAGTCAGCCACCAATTGTGCAAATTCTCCCACTTAAAAAGATGAGAGAGGCCTGTAATTTTCATCATAGGTAAACTTCAACTATGACAGAAAAAAAATCCAGAAAATCACATTGTAGGATTTTTTATCAATTTATTTGCAAATTATGGTGGAAAATAAGTATTTGGTCAATAACAAAAGTTTATCTCAATACTTTGTTATGTACCCTTTGTTGGCAATGACAGAGGTCAAACGTTTTCTGTAAGTCTTCACAAGGTTTTCACACACTGTTGCTGGTATTTTGGCCCATTCCTCCATGCAGATCTCCTCTAGAGCAGTGATGTTTTGGGGCTGTTGCTCCCTCCAAAGATTTTCTATGGGGTTGAGATCTGGAGACTGGCTAGGCCACTCCAGGACCTTGAAATGCTTCTTACGAAGCCACTCCTTCGTTGCCCGGGCGGTGTGTTTGGGATCATTGTCATGCTGAAAGACCCAGCCACGTTTCATCTTCAATGCCCTTGCTGATGGAAGGAGGTTTTCACTCAAAATCTCACAATACATGGCCCCATTCATTCTTTCCTTTACACGGATCAGTCGTCCTGGTCCATTTGCAGAAAAACAGCCCCAAAGCATGATGTTTCCACCCCCATGTTTCACAGTAGGTATGGTGTTCTTTGGATGCAACTCAGCATTCTTTGTCCTCCAAACACAATGAGGTGAGTTTTTACCAAAAAGTTATATTTTGGTTTCATCTGACCATATGACATTCTCCCAATCTTCTTCTGGATCATCCAAATGCTCTCTAGCAAACTTCAGACGGGCCTGGACATGTACTGGCTTAAGCAGGGGGACACGTCTGGCACTGCAGGATTTGAGTCCCTGGCGGCGTAGCGTGTTACTGATGGTAGGCTTTGTTACTTTGGTCCCAGCTCTCTGCAGGTCATTTACTAGGTCCCCCGTGTGGTTCTGGGATTTTTGCTCACCGTTCTTGTGATCATTTTGACCCCACGGGGCGAGATCTTGCGTGGAGCCCCAGATTGAGGGAGATTATCAGTGGTCTTGTATGTCTTCCATTTCCTAATAATTGCTCCCACAGTTGATTTCTTCAAACCAAGCTGCTTACCTATTGCAGATTCAGTCTTCCCAGCCTGGTGCAGGTCTACAATTTTGTTTCTGGTGTCCTTTGACAGCTCTTTGGTCTTGGCCATAGTGGAGTTTGGAGTGTGACTGTTTGAGGTTGTGGACAGGTGTCTTTTATACTGATAACAAGTTCAAACAGGTGCCATTAATACAGGTAACGAGTGGAGGACAGAGGAGCCTCTTAAAGAAGAAGTATAGGTCTGTGAGAGCCAGATATCTTGCTTGTTTATAGGTGACCAAATACTTATTTTCCACCATAATTTGCAAATAAATTCATAAAAAATCCTACAATGTGATTTTCTGGATTTTTTTACAGGCCTCTCTCATATTTTTAAGTTGGAGAACTTGCACAATTTGTGGCTGACTAAATACTTTTTTGCCACACTGTATATATAGAGAGAGACCAGGCTCACATCAACCATAGCATATAGAGAGAGAGACCAGGCTCACATCAACCACAGCATATAGAGAGAGAGACAAGGCTCACATCAACCACAGTATTTAGAGAGAGACCAGGATCACACCAACCCCAGTATTTAGATAGAGAGACCAGGCTCACATCAACCCCAGTATTTAGAGAGACCAGGCGCAAATCAACCCCAGTATTTAGAGAGAGAGACCAGGCTCACATCAACCACAGCATTTAAAGAGAGAGACCAGGATCACATCATCCACAGCATATATATAGAGAGAGAGACCAGGATCACATCAACCACAGCATATAGAGAGAGAGAGACCAGGCTCACATCATCCCCAGTATTTAGAGAGAGACCAGGCTCACATCAACCCCAGTATTTAGAGAGAGACCAGGCTCACATTACAAACAGCATTTAAAGAGAGAGACCAGGATCACATCATCCACAGCATGTATATATATAGAGAGAGAGACCAGGCTCACATCAACCACAGTATTTAGAGAGAGAGAGAGAGGCCAGGATCACATCAACCCCAGCATATAGAGAGAGAGAGACCAGGTTCACATCAACCACAGCATATACAGAGAGAGACCAGGCTCACATCAACCACAGCATATAGAGAGAGAGACAAGGCTCACATCAACCACAGCTTTTAGAGAGAGAGACAGACCAGGCTCACATTGACCCCAGTATTTAGAGAGAGAGACCAGGCTCACTTCGACCCCAGTATTTAGAGAGAGAGACCAGGCCCACATTGACCCCAGTATTTAGAGAGAGAGAGAGACCAGGGTCACATCAACCCCAGTATTTAGAGAGAGAGAGACCAGGCTCACGTCAACCCCAGTATTTAGAGAGAGAGGCCAGGCTCACGTCAACCCCAGAATTTAGAGAGAGAGACCAGTCTAATGTCAACCCCAGTATTTAGAGAGAGAGACCAGGCCCACATTGACCCCAGTATTTAGAGAGAGAGAGAGACCAGGCTCACGTCAACCCCAGTATTTAGAGAGAGAGACCAGGCTCACGTTGACCCCAGTATTTAGAGAGAGAGACCAGGCTCACATTGACCCCAGTATTTAGAGAGAGAGACAAGGCTCACATTGACCCAGTATTTAGAGAGAGAGAGAGAGACCAGGATCACATCATACACAGTATTTAGAGAGAGAGACCAGGCTCACATCAACCCCAGTATTTAGAGAGAGAGACCAGGCTCACATCAACCCCAGTATTTAGAGAGAGAGAGACCAGGCTCACGTCAACCCCAGTATTTAGAGAGAGAGACCAGGCCCACATTGACCCCAGTATTTAGAGAGAGAGAGAGAGACCAGGGTCACATCAACCCCAGTATTTAGAAAGAGAGACCAGGCTCACGTCAACCCCAGTATTTAGAGAGAGAGACCAGGCTCACGTCAACCCCAGAATTTAGAGAGAGAGACCAGTCTAACGTCAACCCCAGTATTTAGAGAGAGAGACCAGGCCCACATTGACCCCAGTATTTAGAGAGAGAGAGAGAGACCAGGCTCACATCAACCATAGTATTTAGAGAGAGAGAGAGACCAGGCTCACATCAACCATAGCATATATAGAGAGAGACCAGGCTCACATCGACCCCAGTATTTAGAGAGAGAGAGAGACCAGGCTCACATCAACCACAGCATATAGAGAGACAGACCAGGCTCACATTGACCCCAGTATTTAGAGAGAGAGAGACCAGGCTCACTTTGACCCCAGTATTTAGAGAGAGAGAGAGAGACCAGGATCACATCATACACAGTATTTAGAGAGAGAGAGACCAGGCTCACATCAACCCCAGTATTTAGAGAGAGAGAGACCAGGCTCACGTCAACCCCAGTATTTAGAGAGAGAGACCAGGCTCACGTCAACCCCAGAATTTAGAGAGAGAGACCAGTCTAACGTCAACCCCAGTATTTAGAGAGAGAGACCAGGCCCACATTGACCCCAGTATTTAGAGAGAGAGAGAGACCAGGCTCACATCAACCCCAGAATTTAGAGAGAGAGACCAGTCTCACGTCAACCCCAGTATTTAGAGAGAGAGACCAGGCTCACGTCAACCCCAGAACTTAGAGAGAGAGACCAGTCTAACGTCAACCCCAGTATTTAGAGAGAGAGACCAGGCCCACATTGACCCCAGTATTTAGAGAGAGAGAGAGACCAGGCTCACATCAAACCCAGCATATATATATACATATATAAAGAGAGAGAGAGAGAGAGAGAGAGAGAGAGAGAGAGAGACCTGGCTCACATCAACCATAGTATTTAGAGAGAGAGAGAGACCAGGATCACATCATACACAGTATTTAGAGAGAGAGACCAGGCTCACATCAACCCCAGTATTTAGAGAGAGAGACCAGGCTCACATCAACCCCAGTATTTAGAGAGAGACCAGGCTCACATCAACCACAGCATATATAGAGAGAGACCAGGCTCACATCAACCCCAGTATTTAGAGAGAGAGACCAGGCTCACATCAACCCCAGTATTTAGAGAGAGACCAGGCTCACATCAACCCCAGTATTTAGAGAGACCAGGCGCAAATCAACCCCAGTATTTAGAGAGAGAGACCAGGCTCACATCAACCCCAGTATTTAGAGAGAGAGACCAGGCTCACGTCAACCCCAGTATTTAGAGAGAGAGACCAGGCTCACATCAACCCCAGTATTTAGAGAGAGACCAGGCTCACATCAACCCCAGTATTTAGAGAGACCAGGCTCACATCAACCATAGTATTTAGAGAGAGAGAGAGACCAGGCTCACATCAACCATAGCATATATAGAGAGAGACCAGGCTCACATCACCCCAGTATTTAGAGAGAGAGAGAGTCCAGGCTCACATCAACCACAGCATATAGAGAGAGAGACAAGGCTCACATCAACCACAGCTTTTAGAGAGAGAGAGAGACCAGGCTCACATTGACCCCAGTATTTAGAGAGAGAGAGACAAGGCTCACATTGACCCAGTATTTAGAGAGAGAGAGAGAGAGACCAGGCTCACATCAACCCCAGTATTTAGAGAGAGAGACCAGGCTCACGTCAACCCCAGTATTTAGAGAGAGAGACCAGGCTCACGTCAACCCCAGAATTTAGAGAGAGAGACCAGTCTAACGTCAACCCCAGTATTTAGAGAGAGAGACCAGGCCCACATTGACCCCAGTATTTAGAGAGAGAGAGAGACCAGGCTCACATCAACCCCAGTATTTAGAGAGAGAGACCAGGCTCACGTCAACCCCAGAATTTAGAGAGAGAGACCAGTCTCACGTCAACCCCAGTATTTAGAGAGAGAGAGACCAGTCTAACGTCAACCCCAGTATTTAGAGAGAGAGACCAGGCCCACATTGACCCCAGTATTTAGAGAGAGAGAGACCAGGCTCACATCAAACCCAGCATATATATATACATATAGAGAGAGAGACCAGAGAGAGAGCAGAGAGAGAGAGAGACCTGGCTCACATCAACCATAGTATTTAGAGAGAGAGAGACCAGGATCACATCATACACAGTATTTAGAGAGAGAGACCAGGCTCACATCAACCCCAGTATTTAGAGAGAGAGACCAGGCTCACATCAACCCCAGTATTTAGAGAGAGACCAGGCTCACATCAACCACAGCATATTTAGAGAGAGACCAGGCTCACATCAACCCCAGTATTTAGAGAGAGAGACCAGGCTCACATCAACCCCAGTATTTAGAGAGAGACCAGGCTCACATCAACCCCAGTATTTAGAGAGACCAGGCGCAAATCAACCCCAGTATTTAGAGAGAGAGACCAGGCTCACATCAACCCCAGTATTTAGAGAGAGAGACCAGGCTCACGTCAACCCCAGTATTTAGAGAGAGAGACCAGGCTCACATCAACCCCAGTATTTAGAGAGAGACCAGGCTCACATCAACCCCAGTATTTAGAGAGAGACCAGGCGCAAATCAACCCCAGTATTTAGAGAGAGAGACCAGGCTCACATCAACCACAGCATTTAAAGAGAGAGACCAGGATCACATCATCCACAGCATATAGAGAGAGAGAGACCAGGATCACATCAATCACAGCATATAGAGAGAGAGAGACCAGGCTCACATCATCCCCAGTATTTAGAGAGAGACCAGGCTCACATCAACCCAGTATTTAGAGAGAGACCAGGCTCACATCATCCCCAGTATTTAGAGAGAGACCAGGCTCACATCATCCCCAGTATTTAGAGAGAGACCAGGCTCACATCAACCCCAGTATTTAGAGAGAGAGAGAGAGGCCAGGATCACATCAACCCCAGCATATAGAGAGAGAGAGACCAGGTTCACATCAACCACAGTATATAGAGAGAGAGAGAGACCAGGCTCACATCAACCACAGTATTTAGAGAGAGAGAGAGACCAGGCTCACATCAACCACAGTATTTAGAGAGAGAGACCAGGCTCACTTCAACCCCATTATTTAGAGAGAGAGAGACCAGGCGCACATCAACCCCAGCATATATATATATAGAGAGAGACCAGGCTCACATCAACCCCAGCATATATATATATATATATATATATATATATATATATATATATATAGAGAGAGAGAGACCAGGCTCACATCAACCCCAGTATTTAGAGAGAGACCAGGCTCACATCAAGCCCAGCATATATAGAGAGAGACCAGGCTCACATTGACCCCAGTTTTTAGAGAGAGAGACCAGGCTAACATCAACCCCAGCATATATATGGAGAGAGAGACCAGGCTCACATCAACCCCAGTATTTAGAGAGAGAGACCAGGCTCACGTCAACCCCAGAATTTAGAGAGAGAGACCAGTCTCACGTCAACCCCAGTATTTAGAGAGAGAGACCAGGCCCACATTGACCCCAGTATTTAGAGAGAGAGAGAGAGAGTCACATCAAGACCAGGCTCACGTCAACCCCAGTATTTAGAAAGAGAGACCAGGCTCACGTCAACCCCAGTATTTAGAGAGAGAGACCAGGCTCACGTCAACCCCAGTATTTAGAGAGAGAGACCAGGCTCACATCAACCCTAGCATATATATATAGAGAGAGACCAGGCACACATCAACCCCAGAATTTAGAGAGAGAGACCATTCTCACGTCAATCCCAGTATTTAGAGAGAGAGAACAGGCGCACATCAAGCCCAGCATATATATATAGAGAGAAACCAGGCTCACATCAACCCCTGCATATATATAGAGAGAGAGAGAAAGAGAGAGAGAGAGAGAGAGAGAGAGAGAGAGAGAGAGAGAAAGAGAGAGAGAGAGAGAGAGAGAGACCAGGCTCACATCAACCCCATTATATAGAGAAAGAGACCAGGTTCACATCAACCCCAGTATTTAGAGAGAGAGAGACCAGGCTCACATCAACCACAGCATATATAGAGAGAGACCAGGCTCACATCAACCCCAGCATTTTTAGAGAGAGAGACCAGGCTCACATCAATCCCAGTATTTAGAGAGAGAGACCAGGTGCACATCAACCCCAGCATATATATATAGAGAGAGAGACCGGGCTCACATCAACCCCAGCATATAGAGAGAGAGACCAGGCTCACGTCAACCCCAGTATTTAGAGAGAGAGACCAGGCTCACGTCAACCCCAGTATTTAGAGAGAGAGACCAGACTCACATCAACCCCAGCATATATATATAGAGAGAGAGACCAGGCTCACGTCAACCCCAGTATTTAGAGAGAGAGACCAGGCTCACATCAACCCCAGCATATATATATAGAGAGAGAGACCAGGCTCACGTCAACCCCAGTATTTAGAGAGAGAGAGAGACCAGGCTCACGTCAACCCCAGTATTTAGAGAGAGAGAGAGACCAGGATCACATCAACCCCAGCATATATATATATATATATATAGAGAGAGAGAGAGAGAGAGAGAGAGAGAGAGAGAGAGAGAGACCAGGCTCACATCAACCCCAGCATATATAGAGAGAGAGACCAGGCTCACATCAACCCCAGCATATATATATAGAGAGAGAGAGACCAGGATCACATCAACCACAGCATTTAGAGAGAGAGAGAGAGATGACGGTGATGATGATTATGGTGGGGGAGGATGAAGGCTAGTCTCCATAGTTAACACTGTCTTTCTAACCGTAACTGTGGCAACCTCTTGAAATGCATAATCCTCGTTTTCTTCATTCACAAGTATTTACCAACTGAGTGATATCACCAGAATGACAGAGAAGGGATCCTAGTATATCAGTGTTATATTTAGTATATGAAGCCATGGAACAGTATCTTCTGGCTAACTATATAGGTATAATACATACTAGAGGTATATCCCAAATGGTTCTGTGTTCATTATATACTGCACTGCCAGTAGGACTCTAGTCAAAGCACCATCAAGGGAAATGGGTGCCATTTGGGACACATGTCCTAGATTCTGCTGGCAACCGGCAACCAACCACTGTTAATACACCCTCTTGTAATTGCTGGTCACCTGGGGCAACACGGCACGGAGCTGTGATAAAACTCTGCAATACAAAGGCAGAGGTGGAGGCATGTTGTAACCTGTATTGGGATGGGCTCCCGGCTGAGACAGGAATTCTACAATACGCCTTTACCAAAGCTCTCTCTGCCTATTTAAGGAATTCCACCTCTGAATGTTGCAGAATCCACGTGTCTAATCACTAAACTCAGAATGGAATTTTTTGGTTTGGAGAATTCTAGAACTCTTCTTATGGAATTGTAACTCTCAGAAATATATTCTACAGAATTGAACACGCACACAGAATTCTATTCTACAACACGCTTGTCTAAGCCTGGAGGGATGAGTTTCAGCCATGTGAATTCTAGAACAATGTTTCAAAACTCTGACAACCACCTGTTTCCACATGCGTGCCCTGGCTGAGGCTGGGGGGTTAACAGATGCTCTGAGCCCAGGGATTCAGAATAACAGGGCCAGCTGGTCCACTTAATATTAGACAGTACCACACACACACACACACACACTGGACACACACACAAACACACTAATGGGCTACATAGTCACCATGTTAAACGTTAGAGGTACTTGACCACAGCTTTCTCAAGAGGTTCGATGGAGAAGGATGTAAAGTGAAGGAGGTAAATGGAAGAAGGTCAATTGAAGGAGATCAATTGAAGGAGGTCATTTGAAGGAGGTCAATTGAAAGAGGTCAATTGAAGGAGGTCAATTGAAGGAGGCCAATTGAAAGAGGTCAATTGAAGGTCAATTGAAGGAGATCAATTGAAGGAGGTCAATTGAAGGAGGTAAATTGAGGGAGGTAAAATTGAAGGAGATAAATTGAAGGAGGTCAAGTGAAGGAGGTAAATTGAAGGAGATCAATTGAAGGAGGTCAAGTGAAGGAGGTCAAGTGAAAGAGGTTGATTGAAGGATGTAAAGTGAAGTGAGCACAGAGAAATTTGAGAGCTATGGTGTGACTTGATACTAGAACACTGCTGTAAAGAGCCTATAGAACACTGCTGTAAAGAGCCTATAGAGCACTGCTGTAAAGAGACTAAAGAACACTGTGGAAAGAGCCTATAGAACACTGCTGTAAAGAGCCTATAGAACACTGCTGTAAAGAGACTATAGAACACTGCTGTAAAGAGCCTATAGAACACTGCTGGAAAGAGACTATAGAACACTGCTGTAAAGAGACTATAGAACACTGCGGTAAAGAGACTATAGAACACTGTGGAAAGAGGCTATAGAACACTGCTGTAAAGAGCCTATAGAACACTGCTGTGGAAAGAGACTATAGAACACTGCTGTAAAGAGACTATAGAACACTGCTGTAAAGAGACTATAGAACACTGCTGTAAAGAGACTATAGAACACTGTGGAAAGAGACTATAGAACACTGTGGAAAGAGACTATAGAACACTGCTGGAAAGAGACTATAGAACACTGCTGGAAAGAGACTATAGAACACTGCTGTAAAGAGACTATAGAACACTGCGGTAAAGAGACTATAGAACACTGTGGAAAGAGGCTATAGAACACTGCTGTAAAGAGCCTATAGAACACTGCTGTAAAGAGACTATAGAACACTGCTGTGGAAAGAGACTATAGAACACTGCTGTAAAGAGACTATAGAACACTGCTGTAAAGAGACTATAGAACACTGCTGTAAAGAGACTATAGAACACTGTGGAAAGAGACTATAGAACACTGTGGAAAGAGACTATAGAACACTGTGGAAAGAGACTATAGAACACTGCTGTAAAGAGACTATAACACACTGCTGTAAAGAGACTATAGAACACTGCTGTAAAGAGACTATAGAACACTGCTGTAAAGAGACTATAGAACACTGCTGTAAAGAGCCTATAGAACACTGATGTAAAGAGCCTATAGAACACTGCTATAAAGAGACTATAGAACACTGCTGTAAAGAGACTATAGAACACTGTGGAAAGAGACTATAGAACACTGTGGAAAGAGACTATAGAACACTGCTGTAAAGAGACTATAACACAATGCTGTAAAGAGACTATAGAACACTGCTGTAAAGAGACTATAGAACACTGCTGTAAAGAGACTATAGAACACTGTGGAAAGAGACTATAGAACACTGCTGTAAAGAGACTATAGAACACTGCTGTAAAGAGCCTATAGAATACTGATGTAAAGAGCCTATAGAACACTGCTGAAAGAGACTATAGAACACTGCTGTAAAGAGACTATAGAACACTGCTGTAAAGAGACTATAGAACACTGCTGTAAAGAGCCTATAGAACACTGCTGTAAAGAGACTATAGAACACTGTGGAAAGAGACTATAGAACACTGCTGTAAAGAGACTATAGAACACTGTGGAAAGAGACTATATAGAACACTGAACACTGCTGTAAAGAGACTATAGAACACTGTGGAAAGAGACTATAGAACACTGCTGTAAAGAGACTATAGAACACTGCTGTAAAGAGACTATAGAACACTGCTGTGGAAAGAGACTATAGAACACTGCTGTAAAGAGACTATAGAACACTGCTGTAAAGAGCCTATAGAACACTGCTGTGGAAAGAGACTATAGAACACTGCTGTAAAGAGCCTATAGAACACTGCTGTAAAGAGACTATTGAACACTGCTGTAAAGAGCCTATAGAACACTGCTGTAAAGAGACTATAGAACACTGCTGTAAAGAGCCTATAGAACACTGATGTAAAGAGCCTATAGAACACTGCTATAAAGAGACTATAGAACACTGCTGTAAAGAGACTATAGAACACTGTGGAAAGAGACTATAGAACACTGTGGAAAGAGACTATAGAACACTGCTGTAAAGAGACTATAACACAATGCTGTAAAGAGACTATAGAACACTGCTGTAAAGAGACTATAGAACACTGCTGTAAAGAGACTATAGAACACTGTGGAAAGAGACTATAGAACACTGCTGTAAAGAGACTATAGAACACTGCTGTAAAGAGACTATAGAACACTGCTGTAAAGAGACTATAGAACACTGTGGAAAGAGACTATATAACACTGCTGTAAAGAGACTATAGAACACTGCTGTAAAGAGACTATAGAACACTGCTGTAAAGAGCCTATAGAACACGGCTGTAAAGAGACTATAGAACACTGTGGAAAGAGACTATATAACACTGCTGTAAAGAGACTATAGAACACTGTGGAAAGAGACTATATAACACTGCTGTAAAGAGACTATAGAACACTGTGGAAAGAGACTATATAACACTGCTGTAAAGAGACTATAGAACACTGCTGTAAAGAGACTATAGAACACTGCTGTAAAGAGCCTATAGAACACGGCTGTAAAGAGCCTATAGAACACTGCTGTAAAGAGCCTATAGAACACTGCTGTGGAAAGAGACTATAGAACACTGCTGTAAAGAGCCTATAGAACACTGCTGTAAAGAGACTATAGAACACTGCTGTAAAGAGACTATTGAACACTGCTGTAAAGAGCCTATAGAACACTGCTGTAAAGAGCCTATAGAACACTGCTGTAAAGAGCCTATAGAACACTGTGGAAAGAGACTATAGAACACTGCTGTAAAGAGACTATAGAACACTGCTGTAAAGAGACTATTGAACACTGCTGTAAAGAGCCTATAGAACACTGCTGTAAAGAGCCTTTAGAACACTGCTGTAAAGAGCCTTTAGAACACTGCTGTAAAGAGACTATAGAACACTGTGGAAAGAGACTATAGAACACTGCTGTAAAGAGACTATAGAACACTGCTGTAAAGAGACTATAGAACACTGCTGTAAAGAGACTATAGAACACTGCTGTAAAGAGACTATAGAACACTGCTGTAAAGAGACTATAGAACACTGCTGTAAAGAGACTATAGAACACTGCTGTAAAGAGACTATAGAACACTGCTGTAAAGAGCCTATAGAACACTGCTGTAAAGAGACTATAGAACACTGCTGTAAAGAGACTAAAGAACACTGTGGAAAGAGACTATAGAACACTGCTGTAAAGAGCCTATAGAACACTGCTGTAAAGAGACTATAGAACACTGCTGTAAAGAGACTAAAGAACACTGTGGAAAGAGACTATAGAACACTGCTGTAAAGAGCCTATAGAACACTGCTGTAAAGAGCCTATAGAACACTGCTGGAAAGAGACTATAGAACACTGCTGTAAAGAGACTATAGAACACTGCGGTAAAGAGACTATAGAACACTGTGGAAAGAGGCTATAGAACACTGCTGTAAAGAGCCTATAGAACACTGCTGTGGAAAGAGACTATAGAACACTGCTGTAAAGAGACTATAGAACACTGCTGTAAAGAGACTATAGAACACTGCTGTAAAGAGACTATAGAACACTGTGGAAAGAGACTATAGAACACTGTGGAAAGAGACTATAGAACACTGCTGGAAAGAGACTATAGAACACTGCTGGAAAGAGACTATAGAACACTGCTGTAAAGAGACTATAGAACACTGCGGTAAAGAGACTATAGAACACTGTGGAAAGAGACTATAGAACACTGCTGTAAAGAGCCTATAGAACACTGCTGTAAAGAGACTATAGAACACTGCTGTAAAAGAGACTATAGAACACTGCTGTAAAGAGACTATAGAACACTGCTGTAAAGAGACTATAGAACACTGCTGTAAAGAGACTATAGAACACTGTGGAAAGAGACTATAGAACACTGTGGAAAGAGACTATAGAACACTGGAAAGAGACTATAGAACACTGCTGTAAAGAGACTATAGAACACTGCTGTAAAGAGACTATAGAACACTGCTGTAAAGAGACTATAGAACACTGCTGTAAAGAGACTATAGAACACTGCTGTAAAGAGCCTATAGAACACTGATGAACACTGGAAAGAGACTATAGAACACTGCTGTAAAGAGCCTATAGAACACTGCTGTAAAGAGACTATAGAACACTGCTGTAAAGAGACTATAGAACACTGTGGAAAGAGACTATAGAACACTGTGGAAAGAGACTATAGAACACTGCTGTAAAGAGACTATAACACAATGCTGTAAAGAGACTATAGAACACTGCTGTAAAAAGAGACTATAGAACACTGTAAAGAGACTATAGAACACTGCTGAAAGAGACTATAGAACACTGCTGTAAAGAGACTATAGAACACTGCTGTAAAGAGACTATAGAACACTGCTGTAAAGAGACTATAGAACACTGTGGAAAGAGACTATAGAACACTGCTGTAAAGAGACTATAGAACACTGCTGTAAAGAGACTATAGAACACTGTGGAAAGAGACTATAGAACACTGCTGTAAAGAGACTATAGAACACTGTGGAAAGAGACTATAGAACACTGCTGTAAAGAGACTATAGAACACTGCTGTAAAGAGACTATAGAACACTGCTGTAAAGAGCAACTATAGAACACTGCTGTAAAGAGCCTATAGAACACTGCTGTAAAGAGCCTATAGAGCACTGCTGTAAAGAGACTATAGAACACTGCTGTAAAGAGCCTATAGAACACTGCTGTAAAGAGACTATAGAACACTGCTGTAAAGAGACTATAGAACACTGCTGTAAAGAGCCTATAGAACACTGCTGTAAAGAGCCTATAGAACACTGCTGTAAAGAGACTATAGAACACTGTGGAAAGAGACTATATAACACTGCTGTAAAGAGACTATAGAACACTGTGGAAAGAGACTATATAACACTGCTGTAAAGAGACTATAGAACACTGCTGTAAAGAGACTATAGAACACTGCTATAAAGAGCCTATAGAACACGGCTGTAAAGAGCCTATAGAACACTGCTGTAAAGAGCCTATAGAACACTGCTGTGGAAAGAGACTATAGAACACTGCTGTAAAGAGCCTATAGAACACTGCTGTAAAGAGACTATAGAACACTGCTGTAAAGAGAGACTATAGAACACTGCTGTAAAGAGCCTATAGAACACTGCTGTAAAGAGCCTATAGAACACTGCTGTAAAGAGACTATAGAACACTGTGGAAAGAGACTATAGAACAGAACTATAGAACACTGCTGTAAAGAGACTATTGAACACTGCTGTAAAGAGCCTATAGAACACTGCTGTAAAGAGCCTTTAGAACACTGCTGTAAAGAGCCTTTAGAACACTGCTGTAAAGAGACTATAGAACACTGTGGAAAGAGACTATAGAACACTGCTGTAAAGAGACTATAGAACACTGCTGTAAAGAGACTATAGAACACTGCTGTAAAGAGACTATAGAACACTGCTGTAAAGAGCCTATAGAACACTGCTGTAAAGAGACTATAGAACACTGCTGTAAAGAGACTATAGAACACTGCTGTAAAGAGACTATAGAACACTGCTGTAAAGAGCCTATAGAACACTGCTGTAAAGAGCCTATAGAACACTGTGGAAAGAGACTATAGAACACTGCTGTAAGAGACTATAGAACACACTATAGAACACTGCTGTAAAGAGACTATAGAACACTGCTGTAAAGAGACTATAGAACACTGCTGTAAAGAGCCTATAGAACACTGCTGTAAAGAGCCTATAGAACACTGCTGTAAAGAGCCTATAGAACACTGCTGTGGTAAAGAGACTATAGAACACTGCTGTAAAGAGACTATAGAACACTGCTGTAAAGAGACTATAGAACACTGCTGTAAAGAGACTATTGTAAAGAACACTGCTGTAAAAGACTATAGAACACTGCTGTAAAGAGCCTATAGAACACTGCTGTAAAAGAGCCTATAGAACACTGTGGAAAGAGACTATAGAACACTGCTGGAAAGAGACTATAGAACACTGCTGTAAAGAGACTAAGAACAGACTATAGAACACTGCTGTAAAGAGCCTATAGAACACTGCTGTAAAGAGCCTTTAGAACACTGCTGTAAAGAGCCTATAGAACACTGCTGTAAAGAGACTATAGAACACTGTGGAAAGAACACTGCTGTAAAGAGACTATAGAACACTGCTGTAAAGAGACTATAGAACACTGCTGTAAAGAGACTATAGAACACTGCTGTAAAGAGACTATAGAACACTGCTGTAAAGAGACTATAGAACACTGCTGTAAAGAGCCTATTGAACACTGCTGTAAAGAGACTATAGAACACTGCTGTAAAGAGACTATAGAACACTGCTGTAAAGAGACTATAGAACACTGTGGAAAGAGACTATAGAACACTGTGGAAAGAGACTATAGAACACTGCTGTAAAGAGACTATAGAACACTGCTGTAAAGAGACTATAGAACACTGCTGTAAAGAGCCTATAGAACACTGTGGAAAGAGACTATAGAACACTGCTGTAAAGAGACTATAGAACACTGCTGTAAAGAGCCTATAGAACACTGCTGTAAAGAGCCTATTGAACACTGCTGTAAAGAGACTATAGAACACTGCTGTAAAGAGACTATAGAACACTGCTGTAAAGAGCCTATTGAACACTGCTGTGGAAAGAGACTATAGAACACTGCTGTGGAAAGAGACTATAGAACACTGCTGTAAAGAGCCTATAGAACCCTGCTGTAAAGAGCCTATAGAACACTGCTTTAAAGAGACTATAGAACACTGCTGTAAAGAGACTATAGAACACTGTGGAAAGAGACTATAGAACACTGCTGTAAAGAGCCTTTAGAACACTGTGGAAAGAGACTATAGAACACTGCTGTAAAGAGACTATAGAACACTGCTGTAAAGAGACTATAGAACACTGCTGTAAAGAGACTATAGAACACTGCTGTAAAGAGACTATAGAACACTGCTGTAAAAGAGCTCATTGAACACTGCTGTAAAGAGACTATAGAACACTGTGGAAAGAGACTATAGAACACTGCTGTAAAGAGACTATAGAACACTGCTGTAAAGAGACTATAGAACACTGTGGAAAGAGACTATAGAACACTGTGGAAAGAGACGATAGAACACTGCTGTAAAGAGACTATAGAACACTACTGTAAAGAGCCTATAGAACATTGTGGAAAGAGACTATAGAACACTGTGGAAAGAGACTATAGAACACTGCTGTAAAGAGACTATAGAACACTGCTGTAAAGAGACTATAGAACACTGCTGTAAAGAGACTATAGAACACTGTGGAAAGAGACTATAGAACAGTGCTGTAAAGAGACTATAGAACACTGCTGTAAAGAGACTATAGAACACTGTGGAAAGAGACTATAGAACACTGCTGTAAAGAGACTATAGAACACTGCTGTAAAGAGACTATAGAACACTGTGGAAAGAGACTATAGAACACTGTGGAAAGAGACGATAGAACACTGCTGTAAAGAGACTATAGAACACTGCTGTAAAGAGACTATAGAACACTGCTGTAAAGAGACTATAGAACACTGCTGTAAAGAGACTATAGAACACTGCTGTAAAGAGCCTATAGAACACTGTGGAAAGAGACTATAGAACACTGCTGTAAAGAGACTATAGAACACTGCTGTAAAGAGCCTATAGAACACTGCTGTAAAGAGCCTATTGAACACTGCTGTAAAGAGACTATAGAACACTGTGGAAAGAGACTATAGAACACTGCTGTAAAGAGACTATAGAACACTGCTGTAAAGAGACTATAGAACACTGCTGTAAAGAGACTATAGAACACTGCTGTAAAGAGCCTAAAGAACACTGTGGAAAGAGACTATAGAACACTGCTGTAAAGAGACTACAGAACACTGTGGAAAGAGACTATAGAACACTGTGGAAAGAGACTATAGAACACTGCTGTAAAGAGCCTATAGAACACTCCTGTAAAGAGACTATAGAACACTACTGTAAAGAGACTATAGAACACTGCTGTAAAGAGACTATAGAACACTGCTGTAAGAGCCTATAGAACACTGTGGAAAGAGACTATAGAACACTGCTGTAAAGAGACTATAGAACACTGCTGTAAAGAGACTATAGAACACTGTGGAAAGAGACTATAGAACACTGTGGAAAGAGACTATAGAACACTGCTGTAAAGAGACTATAGAACACTGCTGTAAAGAGACTATAGAACACTGCTGGAAAGAGCCTATTGAACACTGCTGTAAAGAGACTATAGAACACTGCTGTAAAGAGACTATAGAACACTGCTGTAAAGAGCCTATTGAACACTGCTGTGGAAAGAGACTATAGAACACTGCTGTGGAAAGAGACTATAGAACACTGCTGTAAAGAGCCTATAGAACCCTGCTGTAAAGAGCCTATAGAACACTGCTTTAAAGAGACTATAGAACACTGCTGTAAAGAGAGAACACTGTAGAACACTGCTGGAAAGAGACTATAGAACACTGCTGTAAAGAGCCTATAGAACACTGTGGAAAGAGACTATAGAACACTGCTGTAAAGAGACTATAGAACACTGCTGTAAAGAGACTATAGAACACTGCTGTAAAGAGACTATAGAACACTGCTGTAAAGAGACTATAGAACACTGCTGTAAAGAGACTATAGAACACTGTGGAAAGAGACTATAGAACACTGCTGTAAAGAGACTATAGAACACTGCTGTAAAGAGACTATAGAACACTGTGGAAAGAGACTATAGAACACTATAGAACACTGCTGTAAAGAGACTATAGAACACTACTGTAAAGAGCCTATAGAACACTGTGGAAAGAGACTATAGAACACTGCTGGAAAGAGACTATAGAACACTGCTGTAAAGAGACTATAGAACACTGTGGAAAGAGACTACTGAACACTGTGGAAAGAGACTACTGAACACTGTGGAAAGAGACTATAGAACACCGCTGTAAAGAGACTATAGAACACTGTGGAAAGAGACTACTGAACACTGTGGAAAGAGACTATAGAACACTGTGGAAAGAGACTATAGAACACTGCTGTAAAGAGACTATAGAACACTGCTGTAAAGAGACTATAGAACACTGCTGTAAAGAGCCTATAGAACACTGTGGAAAGAGACTATAGAACACTGCTGTAAAGAGACTATAGAACACTGCTGTAAAGAGACTATAGAACACTGCTGTAAAGAGACTATAGAACACTGCTGTAAAGAGACTATAGAACACTGTGGAAAGAGACTATAGAACACTGCTGTAAAGAGACTATAGAACACTGCTGTAAAGAGACTATAGAACACTGCTGTAAAGAGACTATAGAACACTGCTGTAAAGAGCCTAAAGAACACTGTGGAAAGAGACTATAGAACACTGCTGTAAAGAGACTACAGAACACTGTGGAAAGAGACTATAGAACACTGTGGAAAGAGACTATAGAACACTGCTGTAAAGAGACTATAGAACACTGCTGTAAAGAGACTATAGAACACTACTGTAAAGAGACTATAGAACACTGCTGTAAAGAGCCTATAGAACACTGCTGTAAAGAGCCTATAGAACACTGTGGAAAGAGACTATAGAACACTGCTGTAAAGAGACTATAGAACACTGCTGTAAAGAGACTATAGAACACTGCTGGAAAGAGACTATAGAACACTGCTGTAAAGAGACTATAGAACACTGTGGAAAGAGACTATAGAACACTGTGGAAAGAGACTATAGAACACTGCTGTAAAGAGACTATAGAACACTGCTGTAAAGAGACTATAGAACACTGCTGTAAAGAGACTATAGAACACTGCTGTAAAGAGACTATAGAACACTGCTGGAAAGAGACTATAGAACACTGCTGTAAAGAGACTATAGAACACTGTGGAAAGAGACTACTGAACACTGTGGAAAGAGACTATAGAACACTGTGGAAAGAGACTATAGAACACTGCTGTAAAGAGCCTAAAGAACACTGTGGAAAGAGACTATAGAACACTGCTGTAAAGAGACTATAGAACACTGCTGTAAAGAGGCTATAGAACACTGCTGTAAAGAGACTATAGAACACTGCTGTAAAGAGACTATAGAACACTGTGGAAAGAGACTATAGAACACTGTGGAAAGAGACTATAGAACACTGCTGTAAAGAGACTATAGAACACTGTGGAAAGAGACTATAGAACACTGTGGAAAGAGACTATAGAACACTGCTGTAAAGAGACTATAGAACACTGCTGTAAAGAGACTATAGAACACTGTGGAAAGAGACTACTGAACACTGTGGAAAGAGACTATAGAACACTGCTGTAAAGAGAGAACACTGTAAAGAGACTGTAGAACACTGCTGTAAAGAGACTATAGAACACTGCTGTAAAGAGACTATAGAACACTGCTGTAAAGAGACTATAGAACACTGCTGTAAAGAGACTATAGAACACTGCTGTAAAGAGACTATAGAACACTGTGGAAAGAGACTATAGAACACTGTGGAAAGAGACTATAGAACACTGTGGAAAGAGACTATAGAACACTGTGGAAAGAGACTATAGAACACTGCTGTAAAGAGCCTATAGAACACTGCTGTAAAGAGACTATAGAACACTGTGAAAGAGACTATAGAACACTGCTGTAAAGAGCCTAAAGAACACTGTGGAAAGAGACTATAGAACACTGCTGTAAAGAGACTATAGAACACTGCTGTAAAGAGACTATAGAACACTGTGGAAAGAGACTATAGAACACTGCGGTAAAGAGACTATAGAACACTGCTGTAAAGAGACTATAGAACACTGCTGTAAAGAGCCTAAAGAACACTGTGGAAAGAGACTATAGAACACTGCTGTAAAGAGACTATAGAACACTGGTGTAAAGAGACTATAGAACACTTCTGTAAAGAGACTATAGAACACTGCTGTAAAGAGACTATAGAACACTGCTGTAAAGAGACTATAGAACACTGCTGTAAAGAGACTATAGAACACTGCTGTAAAGAGACTATAGAACACTGCTGTAAAGAGACTATAGAACACTGCTGTAAAGAGACTATAGAACACTGCTGTAAAGAGACTATAGAACACTGTGGAAAGAGACTATAGAACACTGCTGGAAAGAGACTATAGAACACTGCTGTAAAGAGACTATAGAACACTGTGGAAAGAGACTATAGAACACTGTGGAAAGAGACTATAGAACACTGCTGTAAAGAGCCTATAGAACACTGCTGTAAAGAGACTATAGAACACTGCTGTAAAGAGACTATAGAACACTGCTGTAAAGAGACTATAGAACACTGCTGTAAAGAGACTATAGAACACTGCTGTAAAGAGACTATAGAACACTGCTGTAAAGAGACTATAGAACACTGCTGTAAAGAGACTATAGAACACTGTGGAAAGAGACTATAGAACACTGTGGAAAGAGACTATAGAACACTGCTGTAAAGAGACTATAGAACACTGCTGTAAAGAGACTATAGAACACTGCTGTAAAGAGACTATAGAACACTGCTGTAAAGAGACTATAGAACACTGCTGTAAAGAGACTATAGAACACTGCTGTAAAGAGACTATAGAACACTGCTGTAAAGAGACTATAGAACACTGCTGTAAAGAGACTATAGAACACTGTGGAAAGAGACTATAGAACACTGTGGAAAGAGACTATAGAACACTGCTGTAAAGAGCCTAAAGAACACTGCTGTAAAGAGACTATAGAACACTGTGGAAAGAGACTATAGAACACTGCTGTAAAGAGCCTATAGAACACTGCTGTAAAGAGACTATAGAACACTGTGGAAAGAGACTATAGAACACTGCTGTAAAGAGCCGTTGAGAAGTTAAATGAATTACTGTATTCTATCTTCCAATCACCGTGAGGAAAGGGAAATGGATCCTCTCCTTGTTTTCTTTGAGAGAAATTACTTGTCTTCCTTATCTGTAAACCACAGACGTAGAGATAGAGACACACGCACACAACACACACACAACACACACACAACACACACACACACACACTCACACACACAACACACACACAACACACACACAACACACACACACACACTCACACACACACCAGAAATGTTCAGTACATGTTTACCTTTTCCCAGAGTGTGTTTAGACTAGAACCCACCTGTAACACTGTAAACATTCTAAACCAGAACACTCTATCTTCTCTAAGGTCACAGCCTTTCATATCGCAGTGGACAGAGAAAACAAAGTCAGGTCTGTAGTTTGACTGACTGTGTACAGATTACAGACTGAAATGTGTTTAGACAGAGAGGACAGATACAGATAGAGTTGTATAAGGTTGCAAAATTCTTGCAACCTTCTCAAAATTCTCAGATACTCCAGATATCCTGTTTGGAGGACTCGTGGATGTTCTGCTTTTTCCTGCTGATTCCAGGAATCTTCCAAATGGGATTTTGGAAAAACCTAGAAATTTTGGGAAAGTTGGGGAATTTTGCAACCCTAGACAAAGGAGAGATACACACAGACATTCAGTAGAGATGGGAACGGTACGTTTTCTTGTGTTGTATTTTTAACCCCAATTTTCTAATGCTTCAGACCTAGTCTTCGTCCCACATGGCACCCGATTCCCTAAACACTCCTTAGTGCACTATATAGGGATTAGTAGTTCACTATATAGGGAGTAGTGTGCCATTTAGGACACAGTAGGGACACGAGTAGAGGATTTTCTAAAGGAAAACGTTATTTTTGGACTTCCTTCTCTTGGTAGAACCTTGAAGCTTTAAACGTCAAACCGTGTCAAAGTTAGTCACACTGAGTATACCAAACGCTGAGTTGCACCCTTTTTTCCCTCAGAACAGCCCAAATTCGTTGGGGCATGGACTCTACAAGGTGTCGAAAGCGTTCGATGGGGACTCTGGTCCATCTTGACTCCAATGCATCCCACAGTTGGGTGTCCTTTGGGTGGTGGACCATTCTTGATACACACGGGAAACTATTGAGCGTGAAAAACCCAGCAAGGTTGCAATTGTTGAACACATACCGGTGTGACTGGCACCTACTACCATACACTGTTCAAAAACACTTTGATCTGTTGTCTTGCCCGTTCACCCTCTGATTAGCACACACACACAATCCATGTCTCAACTGTCTCAAGGCCTAAAAATGCTTCTTTAACCTGTCTCCTCCCCTTCATCTACACTGTGACATCAATAAGGGATCATAGATTTCACCTGGATTCACCTGGTCAGTTTATGTCATGGACAGAGCAGGTGTTCCTAATGTTTTGTCCATTCGGTGTATATTATATCCACAACACACACACACACACACACACACACACACACACACACACACACACACACACACACATACATGCACTGTGATATTGGTCAGATGCTGTCCTTGGCACAGCCATTCATACTGCTCTGACAGAAATCATACATACAGTGGTGGCTGCTTTGTCAGCGCTGTCAGTCTAGGTTGTCTGTTTTCTGGGAGTATTGTGATCAGAGGCAATGAGTCATTGGGATGTGATGCTGCTGTGAGAGGAGAGGATGAGGTATGGAGGAATTTCTGAGTACTTGTGGTTAAGGTTGGGGTCGGTAGGTCAAGGATTCTATCTCTCAGATTCTGTGGTTAAAGGTGTCATTCTGCAGACATATGGACATGCGTGTGTGTGTCTGTGTGTATGCGTGTGTGTATGCCTTAATGTGGCTCTGTGTCTGTGTGTGTGTGTGCGCGTGTGTGTGTGTGTGTGCGCGCGTCTCAAGGCAAGGCGGAGCTGAGCTGGGTAAAGGTGTGTAATCATCATCAGTCTTTGATGATTGTGGGAATTCCAGGCTCGCCTAGCTCGCTAATCCTCACTGCCGTCAGCCCCTCTCCCCCTCGTCTCCCCCCTCCTCACCCCCTCTCCTTACTGACCCCCCTGACTGGATTACATGCCCCAGTGGTGTTGTGGGGAGTAGAGTGGGTTGGAGGGGGCCAGAGAGAGAGGGGGGGGTAGAGGGGTAGAGGAGGCTTAGAGAGGGGAAGAGAGAGAGAGGGGGGTAAAGACGGTGTAGAGAGGGCGGGTGTGGGGGGTAGAGGTTGGGGGGGGGTAGAAGAGACATACAAACACACATACAGTACCAGTCAAAAGTTTGGACACACCTACTCATTCAAGGGTTTTTCTTTATTTGTACTATTATCTTTGTGAAGGATTGATGGAAAAGCCCCCAAGAAGTGCTCAGCATATGTAGGAACTCCTTCAAGATGATTGGAAAAGCATTCTAGGTGAAGCTGGTTGATGGAATGCCAAGAGTATGCCACAACACATCATGTCACAACATGACACAACATGACACAACATGACGTGATATGTTATGTTGTGACATGTTGTGTTGTGGGTTGTGACATGATGTGTGACACAACACCACATGTCACATTATGTTGTGATATGTTATGTTGTGACATGTTGTGGGTTGTGCACAACACAACACAACACAACACAACACAACACAACACAACACATGTTAATTAACACATTATGTTGTATTGTTTTTTTGTTTTTTTTAACCTTTATTTAACTAGGCAAGTCAGTTAAGAACAAATTCTTATTTCCAATGGCGGCCTAGGAACAGTGTGTTAACTTGCCTGTTCAGGGTTGTGACATTGCAACATGTGACATGTTGTGTTGTGATGTGACATGTTGTGTTGTGGGTTGTGATGTGTTGTGACATGTTGTGACATGTTGTGTTGTGATGTGTTGTCACAGTATGTCACAGTATAGTGTTGTGTTGTGACGTGTTGTGTTGTGACATGTTGTGATGTGTTGTGGGTTGTGATGTGTTGTGACATGTTGTGTTGTGATGTGTTGTCACAGTATGTCACAGTATAGTGTTGTGTTGTGACATGTTGTGTTGTGATGTGTTGTCACAGTATGTCACAGTATAGTGTTGTGTTGTGACATGTTGTGTTGTGATGTGTTGTCACAGTATGTCACAGTATAGTGTTGTGTTGTGACGTGTTGGGTTGTGTTGTGACATGTTGTGTTGTGATAGCAGGAGTGAAGTATAGTATAGTATAGTGTACTGTTGTATAGTGTAGTATAGTGTCGTGTTAATAATAACAGGAGTGAAGTATAGTATAGCACAGTATAGTGTACTGTTGTATAGTGTAGTATAGTATAGTATAGTGTGATGTTGTATAGTGTAGTATAGTGCCGTGTTAACAATAACAGGGGTGTTGTATAGTATTGTGTGGTATGGTATAGTGTAGCATAGTATAGTGTACTGTTGTATATTCTAGTATAGTGTTGTGTGGTATGGTATAGTATAGTATAGTGTACTGTGGTATAGTGTTGTGTTAACAATAACAGGAGTGAAATATAGTATAGTATAGTATAGTATTGTGTACTGTTGTATAGTGTAGTATAGTATAGTGTACTGTTGTGTAGTATAGTGTCGTGTTAACAATAGTAGGGGTGTTGTATAGTGTAGTATAGTATAATATAGTGTACTGTTGTATAGTGTCGTGTTAACAATAACAAGAGTGAAGTATAGTATAGTATAGTGTACTGTTGTATAGTGTAGTATAGTATAATGTAGTATAGTGTCGTGTTAACAATAACAGGAGTGACGTATAGTATAGTACAGTATAGTGTACTGTTGTATAGTGTAGTATAGCACAGTATAGTGTACTGTTGTATAGTGCAGTATAGTACAGTATAGTGTACTGTTGTATAGTGTAGTATAGTGTCGTGTTTACAATAGCAGAGGTATAGTATAGTATAGTGTACTGTTGTATATTGTAGTATAGTGTTGTGTTAACAATAACAGGGGTGTTTTATAGTATTATGTGGTATGGTATAGTGTAGTATAGTATAGTACAGTATAGTGTACTGTTGTATATTGTAGTATAGTGTTGTGTGGTATGGTATAGTGTAGTACAGTATAGTGTACTGTTGTATAGAGTAGTATAGTGTTGTGTTAACAATAGCATGGGTGTTGTATAGTATAGTACAGTATAGTGTACTGTTGTGTAGTATAGTACAGTATAGTGTACTGTTGTATAGTGTAGTATAGTGTCGTGTTAACAATAGCAGGGGTGTTGTATAGTACAGGTGTGCCAAGCTTGTAGCGTCATACCCAAGATGACTCAAGGCTGTAATCGCTGCCAAAGGTGCTTCAACAAAGTACTGAGTAAAAGGTCTGAATACTTATGTAAATGGGATATATTTCTGTTTATTTTATTTTATAAATTTGCTTTGTCATTATGGGGTATTGTGTGTATATAGATGAATAAGGCTGTAATGTAACAAAATGTGGAAAAAGTCAAGGTGTCTGAATACTTTCCCAATGCACTGTAAAGTGTAGGGTTGTATTTTGTAGTATATTACAGTATAGTGTAATGTTCACATTAACAGGGGTATTGTGTCATATAGTGTGGTGTTGTGTCATGTTAACAATAACATGGGTTGTTGGTGTGTTTCACAGGTCTTGAGTTATCAACACTTTGCCGTAGGGGACGTTGTGTGTGTGTGTGTGTGTGTGTGTGTGTGTGTGTGTGTGTGTGTGTGTGTGTGTGTGTGTGTGTGTGTGTGTGTGTGTGAGTGTGTGTGTGTGTGTGTGTGTGTGTGTGTGTGTGTGTGTGTGTGTGTGTGTGTGTGTGTGTGTGTGTGTGTGTGTGTGTGTGTGTGTGTGTGTGTGTGTGTGTGTGTGTGTGTGTGTGTGTGTGTGTGTGTGTGTGTGTGTGTGTGTGTGTGTGTGTGTGTGTGTGTGTGTGTGTGTGTGTGTGTGTGTGTGTGTGTGTGTGTGTGTGTGTGTGTGTGTGTGTGTGTGTGTGTGTGTGTGTATATATATATCATCACTGTCTCTGTGTTGCACCTCAGACCCTGTGCTCAGACTATGTACTGCAGTCTCCTACCCTCTAGACCCTCTGGGCAGTTCCAGTCCTCCAGGGCCTGAGTGGTGTCAGTTTTGCCTCAGCTAACACATCTGACTCCAATAATCACCTAATTATGTATCTTCAGTTTAGAATGCAATGTGATTAATCAGCTGTGTTTGGTAGGGATGGAGAGACAGTGACACCAATCAGTCCCTGGAGGACTGGAGTTGCCCACCCCTGTTATAGACCTCTACTACACTAAGCTGTCTGAGAAATGACAAACACATGAGCATCTGTCTAACATATACTCTCTCTCGCTTTCTCTTTCTCTCTCTACCCCCCACCCCCGATCCTCTCCTCCCTCTCTCACTCTTTCTCCTCACTCCCTCTCCATCTCATTCTCTCTCTACCCCCCTGATCCTCCTCCCCTCCTCCCTCTCCTCACTCCCTCTCCATCTCTCCTCACCCCCCTCCCTCTCCTCTCACTCTTTTTCTCTCTCTACCCCCCTGATCCTCTCCCCCTCTCTCACTCTTTCTCCTCACTCCCTCTCCATCTCATTCTCTCTCTACCCCCTGATCCTCTCCCCCTCTCTCACTCTTTCTCCTCACTCCCTCTCCATCTCATTCTCTCTCTACCCCCCTGATCCTCTCCCCCTCTCTCACTCTTTCTCCTCACTCCCTCTCCATCTCATTCTCTCTCTACCCCCTGATCCTCTCCCCCTCTCTCACTCTTTCTCCTCACTCCCTCCTCCATCTCATCCTCTCCCCCTCTCTCACTCTTTCTCCTCACTCCCTCTCCATCTCATCTCTCTCTCTACCCCCCTGATCCTCTCCCCCTCTCTCACTCTTTCTCCTCACTCCCTCTCCATCTCATTCTCTCTCTACCCCCCTGATCCTCTCCCCCTCTCTCACTCTTTCTCCTCACTCCCTCTCCATCTCATTCTCTCTCTACCCCCCCCTGATCCTCTCCTCCCTCTCTCACTCTTTCTCCTCACTCCCTCTCCATCTCATTCTCTCTACCCCCCTGACCCCCCTGACTCTTTCTCCTCACCCCCTCCATCTCATTCTCTCTCTACCCCCCTTCCTCTCTCCCTCTCTCACTCTTTCTCCTCCCTCTCCATCTCATTCTCTCTCTACCCCCCTGATCCTCTCCCCCTCTCTCACTCTTTCTCCTCACTCCCTCTCCATCTCATTCTCTCTCTACCCCCCTGATCCTCTCCCCCTCCTCCCTCTCTCACTCTTTCTCCTCACTCCCTCTCCATCTCATTCTCTCTCTACCCCCTGATCCCTCCCTGATCCTCTCCCCCTCTCTCACTCTTTCTCCTCACTCCCTCTCCATCTCATTCTCTCTCTACCCCCCTGATCCTCTCCTCCCTCTCTCACTCTTTCTCCTCACTCCCTCTCCATCTCATTCTCTCTCTACCCCCCCTGATCCTCTCCTCCCCTCTCTCACTCTTTCTCCTCACTCCCTCTCCATCTCATTCTCTCTCTACCCCCCTGATCCTCTCCTCCCTCTCTCACTCTTCTCCTCACTCCCTCTCCATCTCATTCTCTCTCTACCCCCCTGATCTCCCCTCTCTCACTCTTTCTCCTCACTCCCTCTCCATCTCATTCTCTCTCTACCCCCCTGATCCTCTCCCCCTCTCTCACTCTTTCTCCTCACTCCCTCTCCATCTCATTCTCTCTCTACCCCCCTGATCCTCTCCTCCCTCTCATCTTTCTCCTCACTCCCTCTCCATCTCTCTCTCCCCCCCATCCTGATCCTCTCCTCCCTCTCTCACTCTTTCTCCTCACTCCCTCTCCATCCCTTTCTTTCCATCCTACAGGCATGTCATGGATGTGCAGCGGGATCAAGGTGTGACTGCAGTGGCGTGAAAGGAGTCAAGGTGAGAGTGAAATACACACACACACACACTAACCTACTGTACAAAACAACCATAACACATCATTTCCTGATCTGATTTGTAATGACTGTTTTGTCCGTGTGCAATATGCATTGTAAGAGGTGTCATGACTTTGTGTTCTGTGTTCTGTGTTCCGTGTTCCATAGGGTGAAAGGGGGTTACCAGGACTACAGGGTCAGCTGGGTGTACCGGGGTTCCCCGGACCTGAGGGGCCAATCGGTGGCAGGGGAGAGAAGGTAGGAG
This sequence comes from Oncorhynchus tshawytscha, assembly GCF_018296145.1. NCBI lineage: Eukaryota > Metazoa > Chordata > Actinopteri > Salmoniformes > Salmonidae > Oncorhynchus > Oncorhynchus tshawytscha. The sequence goes on along the minus strand of NC_056438.1, from coordinate 12,316,716 downwards.
GTCATTCCTGGATCTTGTTGTAGGAGAAACATCATACCTGACCATATCTGTGAATTTAGACACTTGAAAATGACCCCCCTCCCATCTTCTCTCTCTCTCAGGGTAGTGACGGACCTTCAGGGACTGGAGGTCCAAAAGGGATAAGAGTGAGTAACCTGACGTGACCCACACACGTCTCACTCCATATACCAGTTCAGTACACAGTCAAATGGCCCTCTCTAGAGTGTAGTACTCACCTTAGCCCACCAGATGTCCTCGTTTCACTCCAAGACAAACGGGAAGTAGCCTTATTGGTTTCTGATGTGAATGTACGATCAGTGGTGTAGAGCATTATTTTTAGGTGAGGGAGCGCACTTTATTATTATTTATTTTTTTAAATCACGTCATAATCTTCTCAATCAAAGTTTGTACGGACAGATGTGGCCAATTGAATCGCATCTCATTAATATGTATATAATGCTTCCTCCAGTTGCGTCGTCTGCCTGTGCCCACACCTATTGTCTAAAGAAAATGGTATATTTTGAATACCCTCAAACACCAAGTTAGGCATAGGTTACCGCACCTCCAAATAGGCCATCATCACTGTCAATCGTGACTGATAGTTATTCACGTTTTACTGGTGAAACGTCCCAACTCCTTGCCAACCATTTGATTGATCTCAATCAGTTTGATGGGAATATGCGTTCAGGTCTTCTTGAAGTACTGTTTCGTCAGTGAATCAGAGCGGATGGTGTTAACAAACTAGTAGCTTTTCTTGTATTTTGTTTCAGTCAAAGCATATCTCCTGCCTAGTGGATCACACTGTTGGGTTTTGGCCACATGAGAAGAAAGAATTAGACTATTACGCTTCAGTTAACCGTATCCTAGAATAGAATTAGAAATTAGGGGGTGTTTTTGGTGTAACAGTATCTTTATAGGCTTAGTGTGCTATGTACGCTATTATATTCGGTTCTTTTATGCAAAATACTAATTCATCGTTATGGGATCTTGCGAGACATTGATTCATCTTTGATCTACATTTCCTGAACAAGCACCATTGTGGGAAGTGATAGTCGTCCACTTGTAATACGAATAGTAAGTGATAAGTATGACTATTAGGCAACAGGTCTGGATGAGATGTCATTTTAAGCAATTGGAGACACTTCGTGGTGCTGAAAGAACAGCGACAAGATCTTGCAATGATGGATAGATGAAGAAGGACTGCAATTCGGCCAGTTCAGGAACAAACAACAATCATTTGCAGTAGGCCTAAATCCTAATAGTCCTACGACTACGTGGTACAGCTATTTGTAGGCTACAGCTTATTGTAAGTACAAATACATATAGCTTAATATTGTTGCACTATTTGCGAGGAGAGCTTTAATGCAATTAGGCATTTCATTGTATTGTGTAGCTTACACAATGTATAAATCAACTTTGTTTTGATTAGCTTGAACACATGGTTACAATATTCCCTATTGCAGAATCAAAGAAAACAGAGGTGAACTATCAATTCATAAAATGTATTTGCATAGATTAAACATGCTATCAAATCAATTGACCATAAAAAATTGCAGGAATTCGTTTTTAAAACAGTCAGAAATTCAAGCTTTTGGTGTGGTGTATTCACACATGTAAATAAACGATAACCAAAATGCATTATTACCTCCAATTTGGCCGAATTCACGTTTCCATTTTCCCAGCCTGACAAACCAAGCTAGAATGGTCTCAACCAATAGCCAATGTAGGCTAACTATCTCAAGCAGGACTACAGCAACACCCAGAGAGGGTCAGGCTCTTTGGGCTTTGTGGTGACCACTCTGGTTTGTGAGTCCTTGGCGCCTTAACCCTGTAGCGGTCACATATGGCTCTGAGCCAAGAGGGGTCTGTGTAGTTTTATGAACACCAAGGCAGACACACGGTGAATTTAGATGTTTTTATTTTAATGTTCTGATTGGCCAAAGTGGTCAAGCCTGTGATGGGCCTTCGCAGTGCATATACCTAGCTCATAGTTCTTTGCAGTGCATACACCTAGCTCATAGTTCTTTGCAGTGCATACACCTAGCTCATAGTTCTTTGCAGTGCATATACCTAGCTCATAGTTCTTTGTAGTGCATATACCTAGCTCATAGTTCTTTGTAGTGCATATACCTAGCTCATAGTTCTTTGTAGTGCATACACCTAGCTCATAGTTATGTGCAGTGCATACACCTAGCTCATAGTTCAGTGCATACACCTAGCTCATAGTTATGTGCAGTGCATATACCTAGCTCATAGTTCTTTGCAGTGCATACACCTAGCTCATAGTTCTTTGCAGTGCATACACCTAGCTCATAGTTCTTTGTAGTGCATACACCTAGCTCATAGTTCTTTGCAGTGCATACACCTAGCTCATAGTTCTTTGCAGTGCATACACCTAGCTCATAGTTCTTTGTAGTGCATACACCTAGCTCATAGTTCTTTGCAGTGCATACACCTAGCTCATAGTTCTTTGTAGTGCATACACCTAGCTCATAGTTCTTTGTAGTGCATACACCTAGCTCATAGTTCTTTGCAGTGCATACACCTAGCTCATAGTTCTTTGCAGTGCATACACCTAGCTCATAGTTCTTTGTAGTGCATATACCTAGCTCATAGTTATGTGCAGTGCATACACCTAGCTCATAGTTCTTTGTAGTGCATATACCTAGCTCATAGTTATGTGCAGTGCATACACCTAGCTCATAGTTCTTTCTCATTCTCCCCAATGTCAGAGAGAGGACTGGGAAGAAATCATCATTTACCTCTAGGCAGCTTTAAATATCAGCAATTATTATTTTTTATTATTTTGTTTTTCATTGAATGTTAGTGGTAATTAAATATAGTTATTTAGAATTTATCAAAATATATTTTCCAGAAATAGTTTTACCAGCTCTGTGTATTCTCAAATTGAAAAAAAGTGAGAGAGGGCTGCACTACACCACTGTGTATGATGTACCATTTCTCAAAGTATTTTATTGATCAGTGGTGGCTGGTGCCACTTTAATTGGGGAGGAAGGGCTTATAGTAATGGCTGGAAAGGAATAAATGGGATGGTCTCAACACATCAAACACCTGACTTCCATGTACTTGATACCATTCCATTCACTCCATTCTATTCATTATTATGAGCCGTCCTCCCCTCACCAGCCTCTTATTGATTCATTGTCCTTGTTACTCCCACAGGGACCTCCCGGACTGCCTGGATTCCCCGGAACACCAGGAATTCCAGTGAGTTTCCTGCTTTTATTTGTCATATTTTACTATATACAGTTGAAGTTGGAAGTTTACATACACCTTAGCCAAATACATTTAACTCTCACCATTCCTGACATTTAATCCTGGTAAAAATTCCCTGTTTTAGGTCATTTAGGATCACCACTTTATTTTAAGAATGTGAAATGTCAGAATAATAGTAGAGAGAATGATTTATTTCAGCTTTTATTTCTTTCATCACATTCCCAGTGGGTCAGAAGTTTACATACACTCAATTAGTATTTGGTAGCATTGCCTTTAAATTGTTGAACTTGGGTCAAACGTTCTGGGTAGTCTTCCACAAGCTTCCCACAATAAGTTGGGTGAATTTTGGCCCATTCCTGCTGACAGAGCTGGTGTAACTGAGTCAGGTTTGTAGGCCTCTTTGCTTGCACACACTTTTTCAGTTCTGCCCACACATTTTCTATGGGACTGAGGTCAGGGCTTTGTGATTACCACTCCAATACCTTGACTTTGTTGTCCTTAAGCCATTTTGCCACAACTTTGGAAGTATGCTTTGGGTCATTGTCCATTTGGAAGACCCATTTGCGACCAAGCTTTAACTTCCTGACTGATGTTGCTTGAATATATCCACATAATTTTGCCTCCTCATGATGCCATCCATTTTGTGAAGTGCATCAGTCCCTCCTGCAGCAAAGCACAAAGCACCCCCACAACATGATGCTGCCACCTCCATCCTTCACGGTTGGGATGGTGTTCTTCGGCTTGCAAGATCCCCCCCCCCCGTTTTCCTCCAAACATAACAATGGTCATTATGGCCAAACAATTCTATTTTTGTTTCATTAGACCAGAGGACATTTCTCCAAAAAGTACGATCTTTGTCCCATGTGCAGTTGCAAAACGTAGCCTGGCTTTTTTTATGGCGGTTTTGGAGCAGTGGCTTCTTCCTTGCTGAGCGGCCTTTCAGGTTATGCCGATATAGGACTCGTTTTACTGTGGATATAGATGCTTTTGTACCTGTTTCCTCCAGCATCTTTACAAGGTCCTTTGCTGTTGTTCTGGGATTGATTTGCACTTTTCGCACCAAAGTAAATTCATCGCTAGGAGACAGAACGCGTCTCCTTCCTGAGCGGTATGACAGCTGCGTGGTCCCATGGTGTGTAATATACTTGCTTACTATTGTTTGTACAGATGAATGTGGTACCTTCAGGCATTTGGAAATTGCTACCAAGGATGAACCAGACTTGTGGAGGTCTACAATGTTTTTCTGAGGTCTTGACTGATTTATTTAGATTTTTCCATGATGTCAAGCAAAGAGGCACTGAGTTTGAAGGTTGACCTTGAAATACATCCACAGGTACAGCTCCAATATACTCAAATTATGTCAATTAGCCTATCAGAAGCTTCTAAAGCCATGACATAATTTTCTGTAATTTTCCAAGCTGTTTGAAGGCACAGTCAACCTATTGTATGTAAACCTCTGACCCACTGGAATTGTGATACAGTGAATTATAAGTGAAATAATCTGTCTGTTAACAATTGTTGGAAAAACTACTTGTGTCATGCACAAAGTAAAATGTCCTAACCGACTTACCAAAACGATAGTTTTTTAGCAAGAAAATTGTGCAGTGGTTGAAAAACGAGTTTTAATGACTACAACCTATGTAATCTTCAGACTTCAACTGTAGCCTAGCCTATCTAGATAGCCTAGCCCTTCTGGTAGAGAGACGGTGGAACCTTTGCTGAACTATCACTGGCTATTTTTAACATCACATGACATCCAGGGTGCAGATTGAACATATAATGAATAGAACTGACACGAGTCCAAATGTAGTCTTACAACAGTTATTTATGTTGTACACATAGATAGATAGATAACCTCACTTCCTGTGTGATGTGTGACTTCCTGTTGTCTCTGTGTCTGTGTTCTCCTGCAGGGTCTCCCGGGACAGGATGGCCCCCCAGGCCCCAAAGGAACTGCAGGCTGCAATGGGACTAAGGTGGGTTACTATTTTTACAGCTGACTGAAAGCGATACGACTCTGTCGAGTCCTTAGAGAACTCGGGTTAGATTGAATTTGGACTGAAACTGTTCTATCACACCTGGCCACTAGATGGCAGCACTATGCGATTATCTGTGATGTTGTATAACTCCTGGCCACTAGATGGCAGAACTCTGCTATTATCTGCGCTTGTAAGGCTACTGAGTCAAAGCATATAGCATATTGGAAAAGTAACCATGGGCTGGAGTGCAATATGCAGAAATCGCTCCACCATTTCCTGGTTGCTAAAATTGTAGTAGTTTGCTTAATTTCAATTTATTTCACAAAACAAGCAGTCATTGATGAGAGAATCATTGTAACATCTAAACTGCTGTGAAATATATTTTCCTTAAACAATAATATTGTATTTTCAGCTGTTTGAAGCGGGTGTACAAAACCCAAAGTAAAAGATGCAAAAACAAAACTTAAGAACAGGGAAACATAGAAATAGCACACATAGAACATATCTACCGCTGCTTGGACTTGTTTTTTCGATGAGAATGCCATATCTATTACTCATATGATTTGATTTGATCAAATTTGATTTGATTTGATTTGATATTTCTATATGAATTTGGTCAGGTTGCCCAAAAAGTCACATACTGTATTGCAGCTTGAATTCTATCTCATCTCAGGGTGAGCGAGGATTCCCAGGAAGTCCAGGCTTCCCCGGACTGGAGGGTCGATTGGTGAGTACCTTACACCCAACACACAGTGTCGTCTCTCTCATGTCTCTCTGAGAAAGTCTCTGACACTTTAAAATGTATCCCTTTTTTCTCGTCTCCCTCCTCTTCAGGGTCCACCTGGTTTTCCAGGACAAAAGGTAACTACTGTATTTGCCCCGGCAAACTGTTGTCCTCTTTTAGATTAAGTACTGGCTCATATAATTCACTCGGAAACAACAGTGTATTTAATACGTGCTACGGAGTACACTAATGAATACGACCCCAATGTGTGATGGGTTCCGCTTTAACCTCCTCTACAGGGAGACCCAGGTGACATCATCAGATCTGAACGTTTCGGACAGATAGGAGATCCAGGTCTGCCTGGCCTGCCTGGAGTTCCTGTGAGTTTTCTATAGAACCACTTTGAACTTAACTGATTTTAACTGACCTACAATTCTAAAGTCTGTATTCAGACAGATAAAAGAGAAAACCTTAATTAGACTTTGTCGAGTGATTGGTTTTATCAAATAGTAGGCTAATATAATATATTGTTCATATTTGGATTTTCAGAATCAATCAATCAAACAAATGGTAATCCATTATGGGAGATGTAAACCTGTGTCTTTCAACCCAGAGGTCATTGTGTAACGTTTGTGGTGTCTGTCTTGTTTCTAGGGTGAACAAGGCCCCTCGGGAATGTCCGGTCCTACCGGCCCTCCCGGCCCCAGAGGTTATGAGGTACAGTACAGTAACAGCCCAAATCATGTTATTGACAACCGGCACTCGTCCGTTATGTTCTGAGGGACTTTACGCAATCAAACTGGTCCCAGTTCTGTGACATCCAGTATGTTCTGAGGGACTTTACACAGTCAAACTGGTCCCAGACCTCATTCAATCAATCAAATGTATTTATAAATCCCTTTTTACATCAGATGATGTCGCAAAGTGCTGCACAGAAACCCAGCCTAAAATCCCAAAAAGCAAGCAATGCAGGTGTAGAAGCACGGTGGCTAGGAAAAACTCCCTAGAAAGGCAGGAACCAAGGAAGAAAACTAGAGAGGAATCAGGCTCTGAGGGGTGGCCAGTCCTCTTCTGGCTGTGCTGGGTGGAGATTATAAGAGTATATGGTCATTAAGGCCAGATTGTTCTTCAAGATGTTCAAACATTCATAGATGACCAGCAGGGTCAAATAATAATCCCAGTGGTTGTTGAGTGTGCAACAGGTCAGTACCTCAGGAGTAAATGTCAGTTGGCTTTTCATAGCCGAGCATTCAGAGGTTGAGACAGTAGGTGCGAGCGAGAGAGAGTCAAAAACAGCAGTTTCGAAAAGTAGCACTTCCGGTGAACAGGTTAGGGTTCCATAGCCACAGTCAGAAGAGTTGAAACTGGAGCAGCAGCGCGACCAGGTGGACTGGGGACAGCCAGGAGTCATCAGGCCAGGTAGTCCCGAGGCATGGACCTAGGAATCAGGTCCTCTGGGAGGGAAAGGAGAGAGGGAGAGAGAGAGAGAGAATTATAGGGAGCATACCACCCTGCATCCCACTGCTGGCCTGCTTCTGAAGCTAAGCAGGATTGGTCCTGGATGGGAGACCAGATGCTGCTGGAAGTGGTGTTGGAGGGCCAGTACGAGGCACCCTTTCCTCTGGTCTAAAAAAAGAATATCTCAATGCCCCAGGGCAGTGATTAGGGGCATTCCATTGTGTAGGGTGCTGTCTTTCAGATGGGATGTTAAACGGGTGTCCTGACTCTCTGTGGTCACTGAAGAAGTAGCTCTTTCAGTAGTTTAGTTGGAATAGGGTCCAGTATCCAGCTTGAAGGTTTAGAGGCCAGGACTCTTTTCTCCATTGATCCTAGTTCCTGGCAGTTCTGTGCAGACTCAGGACAGTGGAGATTTGGAGAAACACACAGATTCACAGTCCGTAATTTGTTTAACGGTCATGATCATTTCATCGAAGAAGTTCATGAATTCATCACGGCTGAAGTGAAAGCCATCCTCTCTTGTGGAATTCTGCTTTTTAGTTAATTTTGGATTGTTCTTTTTCTCCTCAGTTAGGTTGGAAAAGTAGGAAGCTTGAGCAGCATTGGGGGCTCTTTGATATTACACGATATTGTCTTTCCAAGCTAGTCGGAAGACTTCCAGTTTGGTGGAGCGCCATTTCCGTTACAATTTTCTGGAAGCTTGCTCCAGGGCTCAGGATTTTCCAGGGAGCTAGTTTCTTGTGGCAAATGTTTTTTGTTTTTAGGGGTGCAACTGCATCTAGGGTATTGCGCAAGGTTAAATTGAGTTCCTCAGTTAGGTGTTTAACTGATTTTTGTTCTCTGATGTCCTTGGGTAGGTGGAAGGAGTCTGGAAGGGAATCTAGGCATCTTAGGGTTGTCTGAGAATTTATAGCACGGATTTTGATTATCCTTGGTTGGGGTCTGAGCAGATTATTTGTTGTGGTTGCAAACGTAATAAGATGGTGGGCTGATAGTCCAGGATTATGAGGAAAAACATTAAGATCCACAACATTTATTCCATGGGACAAAACTAGGTCCAGAGAATGACTGTGGCAATGAGTAGGTCCAGAGACATGTTGGACAAAACCCACTGAGTCGACAATGGCTCTGAAAGTATTTTGGAGTGAGTCTGTGGACTTTCCATGTGAATATTTAAGTCACCAAAAATGTGAATATTGTCTGCCATGTCTACAAGATTCGTTAGGAATTCAGGGAAGTCAGTGAGCATACAGCCCAGGAGGCCTGCAGAAAGTAGCTACAAAATGTGATTGAGTAGGCTGCATTGATCTCATGACTAGATGCTCAAAAGATGAAAAAAATCTTCTTTTTTTTTGTAAATTGAAATTTGCTGTCGTAAATGTTAGCATCACCTCCGCTTTTGCGGGATTCTCGGGGGATATGATCACTAGTGTAACCAGGAGGTGAGGCCTCATTTAACACAGTCAATTAATCAGGCTTAAGCCATGTTTCAGTCAGGCCAATCACATCAAGATTATGATCAGTGATTAGTTCATTGACTATAACTGCTTTGGGAGTGAGGGATCTAACATTAAGTAGCCCTATTTTGAGATGTGAGGAATCACAATCTCTTTCAATAATGACAGGAATGGAGGAGGTCTTTATTCTAAGTGATATTGCTAAGGCGAACACCGCCATGTTTAGTTTTGCCCAACCTAGATCGAGGCACAGACACTGTCTCAATGGGGGTAGCTGAGCTGACTACACTGACTGAGCTAGTGGCAGACTCCACTATGCTGGCAGGCTGGCTAACAGCCTGCTGCCTGGCCTGCACCCTATCTCATTGTGGAGCTAGAGGAGTTAAAGCCTTGTCCAATTATCTACACATTCTATATTTTGCGAGGGGATGAAAACAGTTTTCAACTAACAATTGAGTTGTGAGACTTTGCTTTAGAGCTCATTGCCTGTGACATCCAGTATTTTCCGAGGGACTTTACACAGTGAAACTGCTCCCAGACCTTTAACATCCATGATCCGAGGGACTTTACACAGTCAAACTGTTCCCAGACCTTTAACATCCATGATCCGAGGGACTTTACACAGTCAAACTGTTCCCAGACCTGTAACATCCATGATCTGAGGGACTTTACACAGTGAAACTGTTCCCAGACCTGTGACATCCAGTATGTTCTGTGGGACTGGTCCCAGACTTGTCCCCAGGCAAGCTGGTCCCAGACATGTTACTTCCAGTAGTGTTTGTCAGTGACGAATATTAAGAATTGGGTCAACTTTTACAAGTTTTAATATTTTTCTAATTCTAGACATTCAGTTTCATCCCAGCTAGCACATTTGGTTCCTTGGAAGTTGTGGGAAGGAACGTTTTTGGTTGCAGGGAGGTTCTGAGAATGTTTTTCTATGGTTCCATTAAAGTGTTCCTGGGAGGTTTTATTAACATTCTGAGACATTCTGAACATTCTGAGAACGGAAATGATAAAATATTTGAAGGTAATGGTAAGGTTTCAATAAGACTTTTAGCTTAAGTTAAATGTTTTGAACTCAAATCACACATATACATTCATTTGCTTAGGCATTAATCATGCAAACACAAGTCATTTTTATATTAGCACAGCATCACTGAGATTCAAACCTATGATCTTCTGTTCTCTATACATGGAATCCATCCCACTGCACCACCAGGATTGAGTTAGTGTGCAGTGTTTTTTTAACTTTTTTAACTTGTGCAAAACTGCACATTTTAGTCTATTCAAACAGACCCAATTTCAAAGGAAACAAGCACTCTTTCAGATCAGGTGTAGCCAATAGATATTTTTTATTTACTTTTAAAAAAAACATATTATTTAACTTCTTGCGTCGAGCAATCCCGTATCCGGGAGCGTAATTATAGCCTCAAGCTCATTACCATAACGCAACCTTAACTATTCATGAAAATCGCAAATGAAATGAAATAAATATATTCACTCACAAGCTTAGCCTTTTGTTAACAACACTGTCATCTCAGATTTTCAAAATATGCTTTTCAACCATAGCTACACAAGCATTTGTGTAAGATTATTGATAGCTAGCATAGCATTAAGCCTAGCATTCAGCAGGCAACATTTTCACAAAAACAAGAAAAGCATTCAAATAAAATAATTTACCTTTGAAGAACTTCAGATGTTTTCAATGAGGAGACTCTCAGTTAGATAGCAAATGTTCATTTTTTCCAAAAAGATTATTTGTGTAGGAGAAATCGCTCCGTTTTGTTCATCACGTTTGGCTAAGAAAAAAAAAACGAAAATTCAGTCATTACAATGCCAAACTTTTTTCAAAATTAACTCCATAATATCGACAGAAACATGGCAAACGTTGTTTAGAATCAATCCTCAAGGTATTTTTCACATATCTATTCGATGATAAATCATTCGTGGCAGTTGGGTTTCTCCTCTGAAGCAAATGGAAAAATACACACAGCTGGAGATTACGCAATAATAAGATTACGCAATAGGACACCAAGCGGGCACCTGGTAAATGTAGTCTCTTATGGTCAATGATATGCCTACAAATACGTCACAATGCTGCAGACACCTTGGGGAAACGACAGAAAGTGTAGGCTCATTCCTGGCGCATTCACAGCCATATAAGGAGACATTGGAACACAGCGCCTTCAAAATCTGGGGCATTTCCTGTTTGAAATTTCATCTTGGTTTCGCCTGTAGCATCAGTTCTGTGGCACTCACAGATAATATCTTTGCAGTTTTGGAAACGTCACAGTGTTTTCTTTCCAAAGCTGTCAATTATATGCATAGTCGAGCATCTTTTCATGACAAAATATCTTATTTAAAACGGGAACGTTTTTTTATTAAAAATTAAAAGAGCGCCCCCTATATCGAAGAAGTTAACTCGGCAAGTCAGTTAAGAACAAATTCTTATTTACAATGATGGCCAACACCGGCCAAACCCAGACGACGCTGGGCCAATTGTGCACCGCCTTATGGGACCCCCAATCACTACCGGTTGTGATATTAATGGGTGCAGCCAACACACCTGAACACACTTAACAAGATAGATAGAGTTTTTTTGATGCTGAGAATGGAGGGTATTTGTTTTGTAATTGCATTCTTAGAATGTTCATTGAATGTTACTAATGTTTTCTTGAGGTTTTTATGGAAAGTTTTCTTAATGTTCTGAGAGCATGACT
>NC_056438.1:12252641-12295141 GCF_018296145.1 Oncorhynchus tshawytscha | reverse complement strand
CTGGTTTGCCAGGTGGTCCCGGAGGTCCAGGTAGACCAGGTGTGGACGGGTTCCCAGGACAGCCAGGTGCACCTGGAGCTAAGGTACAACCCCACTACTGTAGATACAGACTAACTCTACTACTGTAGATGCAGACTAACTCTACTACTATAGATACAGACTAACTCTACTACTATAGATACAGACTAACTCTACTACTATAGATACAGACTAACTCTACTACTATAGAGACAGACTAAATCTACTACTATAGAGACAGACTAACTCTACTACTATAGATACATACTAACTCTACTACTATAGATACAGACTTACTCTACTGCTATAGATACAGTCAAACTCTACTACTATAGATACAGACTAACTCAACTGCTATAGATACAGACTAACTCTATAGATATTACTGTAGATACAGACTAACTTACTCTACTACTATAGATACAGATTTACTACTATAGATACAGACTGTACTCTACTGCTATAGATACAGACTAACTCTACTACTATAGATACAGACTAACTCTATTACTATAGATACAGACTAACTCTATTACTATAGATACAGATTAACTCTACTACTATAGAGACAGACTAACTCTACTACTATAGATACATACTAACTCTACTACTATAGATACAGACTTACTCTACTGCTATAGATACAGTCAAACTCTACTACTATAGATACAGACTAACTCTACTACTATAGATACAGACTAACTCTACTACTATAGATACAGACTAACTCTACTACTATAGATACAGACTAACTCTACTACTATAGATACAGACTAACTCTACTACTATAGATACAGATTTACTCTACTGCTATAGATACAGATGAACTCTATTGCTATAGATACAGACTAACTATACTACTATAGATACAGACTAACTCTACTACTATAGATACAGATTAACTCTACTACTTTAGAGACAGACAACCAGGTGGACCCGGAGTTAAGTTGCTTACCACATCCCCACTACTGTATATGGACTTAATTACAGTCATTTACATGTACAGCTATGAGTATTCAAACTAGATAACATAGGATCAAGTGAAGGGTAACAGCAAGTTTAGACCTAGTTATCTGACAGACACAGTTGACTCTGTTAACATTTGTCTGTGTTTGTATATTCATTGCAGTTTTTCTTTGTCTGTGTGTGATAGGGAGAGCCAGGCTTCGGGCTGTCAGGTCCCCAGGGCTCACCAGGCTTCCCCGGAGATAAAGGATCACCTGGATCCAAAGGAGACTCTGGTTTCCCTGGCAACCCCGGCTTGCCAGGACGATCTGGCTTTGACGGCGGCCCTGGTGCCAAAGGTACGGTTCCAACTTCTGATGGCGTGGTCGGCTGGAGTTTGGCGCTTAGAAACGCTGACGTTGTGGGTTTGATTCCCACACCGGTCACCTAATGTATACTGACTAAGTCTGTGTCAGTGGTTTCGAATTAAAGTCATTTTTAAGATGGCTATGTTATTATATAGTCTCTTCATACTTCAACAATATCATACTATAATCTAGGCAAATTCTTTCTGTGATGATTTTTCCAGACACAGATTAAGCATCGTTCTAGACCTACAGCATGCTCCAAATGATCCTTAGTCCAGATATAGAGTATTTTATTAACTAGCTAGTTAGTTGGTATTGCTATATTGTGTGGTCTGTACCTGTCTGTCTTTCTGTCTCCCAGGTGACTCTGGTATCCCTGGTAGAACCGGAGATCGTGGCCCTCAAGGATCACCCTCCATCGGCTCTCAGGGTGTCCCCGGCCCTGTCGGACCCCCAGGACCTATTGGTGCTCCAGGTAAGCCTTATAACAACAAACAGAACAGAGCTGACTTTTGACTAGCTGATTGATGAGAGATCGATAGTGTTTGAGTCTGATATTGAGATTAAGATTGATAGCATTGTTTGAGATTTGAGATTGATAGAGATGAATTCTGATAGATATATTGATTGGAGATTGAGTGATAGAATTTGATTGAGAATTGGTGTCATTTACATGTGGTTGCAGCAGACCTTCTAGTATCACCATATTGTAGATGCAATGCTAAGAATTGTTATCATATTAAACAAAAGGAAAACCCATGTAATATGTGTATCTATGCTGCATTTTAAAATACATAGTGAGCCTGTTGTTTTTACCAGGGTGTCTTGTGTTTGAGATGACTGAATATGTCCAGAATGGATTCACACAGTCACACAGTGTTATGTGCATGGTCACCCTAAGGACTCTTATATTAATGTTAATGATGTATCTCAGTGGGCTGGCTATGTGGTTCAGGCTATGTTGTCACACTAGTTATTAAGCAGGTAACGCCACCTCACTGCAAGGCTTTTGAGCACCAAAGGGTTTGCAAACAGTTTGTAAGTGGTTCACCTGTAAAGGGTGTATTTGTTAAGCACTGAATGATGTCAACATGGCGATAGCATGTCTCTATGGGAGATCCTGTCTCAGACAGACGCATTGTCAGTCAGCGACGGTAACCGTACCCTGATCTTGGGAGTTCACTCTTTCTTTGTCTTCTCACCTCACAACAATCTTTTTCTCTTCTTCTTTTGTGTGTTGTCGATGTCTCTTTGGTGAATTCCACTTGTGTAGCTGTCAGCTATCACCCACCCACAACTTTCATGTATTTGTTCTCCTCATTCTTAAACACAATGTACCTTTTCTGGTTCAAGCCAAAACCTCACGAATCACTTCACACTGTCCTCTACCTGGCTAGTACACAGAACAACTTACGAACCAGTCCCCTCCACCCAGGGCTCAGTTCTGAAGGCTCTTTCCTCATCTGTGTCATGTTGGATAGACCTAGAGTATCACCCCCCCCTTCCCCACATCTCTTTCTCATTCTCCGATCCACTCCATCCTTCCATCAGCTCCATTTTGAACATTTGCCCTGCTTACCTGCCGCTCTCTGAACTTTGACCTCAAGGCGAGAAAGGTATTGTATCGCAGCCTATCTGAACTAAAGTCTCTTTTTGGCAGCTGATTGGTTAATTGGTACTGTATTTCTGTGTGATTGGTTGATTGGTTTAGGGACTGTACTTCTGTTCTGCATGACATTACTCCAGCTATGAGGTAATGATATACAATTAGGTTATTTTATTCTGGACTGTCATATGTGACCTTTACAATGTGTTGAATAGTCATTAGATTCCACTAGCACTGCAAGTCAAACTCAAAAAGCTTTATTGTCCTTCAAGACAGAATTTTTTGTTGTTGTTGCATTTGACAAAATTTACTTTCTGTGATGTCATAGATGAGGGACAGATGCTGATCAGAAAGTGAGAATCTGTCCTGACACTGTCCTTGATTCTCTGCGTTGCAGGATACTCAGGCAACAATGGAGAGAAGGGAGACCCCGGTCTTCCTGGCCCGGGCATTACAGGGTTGCCAGGAGACAGAGGAAGTCCCGGTTTCCCCGGCAGCCCCGGGGGAGTTGGACCTCAGGGTAACCCCGGTGGCCCTGGCCGCGATGGAATACCTGGCCTGCCTGGTAAGATAACGTCATTTCTGATCTATGGCAGCGTTTACCCAGGACCCCAAATCTGATATTTTGTTCAATTATTGGATCAGATCTTTTGCCAATAATTAGGAAAAAGATCAGAATCAGAGTTTACACAGACAGCCCAATTCGGATCTTTTGACCAATTAATGGCAAAAAATTGGATCTGATTGGTCAAAAGACCAATTAGTGGCATAAAATCAGAATTGGGCTGCCTGTGTAAACACAGCCTATATTGTCTGTTTCAGTCTCTGTCTGATTATCAATCTGTATCTGTGTTATGTATGTACAGATGGCCCAGTAAGATATTATTTTCAGTTTGACATCTCTGACTGACTATTTTACACGTCATGCTTGCTATTCTCCGACTACATCTTAAATGGAATCCATTTCCCTTTATAGTGCACTACTTTTGATAAGAGCCCTTGTCAAAGGTAGTGGGAATAGGCTGTCATTAGGGACGCATGCTCTGACTTCCAGTAAAGACCCAAAGTAACCTGTGTTGATGGGAGGAGGCCAGTCAGAAGATGTGTCATCTGTGTTGATGAGAGGAGGCCAGTCAGATGATGTGTTGATGGGAGGAGGCCAGTCAGAAGATGTGTAACCTGTGTTGATGGGAGGAGGCTAGTCAGATGATGTGTAACCTGTCTCCTCTCTCTCTAGTTTGTTTTTATTTTCTGTTTGATGTGTTTGACTGTCTACATATTATGCTTCTTGCTCCATCTTTGACTTCCAGAAAAGTCCCCAACCTAGCTCTCTGTCTTTCAACAGGTGGTAAAGGAAACATGGGTGTAATGGGAACTCCTGGATCTGTGGGAACCCCTGGCAACCCCGGAGGGCCCGGCTTCCCTGGACCTAAAGGCAGCTACACACACACACATGCACACACACACAAGCACACACCTCAAGGGACTGCTACTATATAGACCATGGAGTCGTAGGACAGCAGTCGCAATAGATCCACATATGACCAAGATCACACAGATGCCAAGTCTTACAATCAAACAAACTAGTCCTAAACATCTGCTGCATTAGCTATAAGGAACCCACACACACACATAAACACACACGTGTTAGTACTGTATGTGTCTCGGGTAATAGACCCTCTGACCCTGAGTGTCTCCTTCCTCCAGGTGACGATGGTTTCCCAGGGCGACCAGGTGGGACCGGCAGTCCAGGTCTGAAGGGAGACAGGGGAGACCCCGGTCTCGTAGGACTCCCCGGGCCCAGCAACTCTCCCCCTTCAATCAAGGGAGCCAAAGGAGATGCAGGAGAACCAGGTACGTCTGTTTGTTGGTCGGTCTTTCTGTCTATCTATCTATCTGCCATGATCATAATGACTATAAAATGCAGGATTTGAGTAAATAAAAGGGTGCCCAAAATGGTGCTCCGCTGGCCACTCCCATCACAAATCTAGGCACCTTTGCAAGCGTTATGAATGTCGAAGTTCTCCCCAGTGTAGAAGAAAGTCTTACACTCAGCATAGATGGATGCCCAACTCTTGTTTGATATGTTTACTGCTATTACTGAAACATGTCTAACCATCCTGTCTCTGTGCTGTGTAGGTTTGCGAGGTCAGCCGGGTCAGAAGGGTATTTCCGGTCTCCCTGGAGACGCTGGTATACCAGGACAGGATGGAAGACCTGGGTTACCTGGACCTCAAGGTATTGTGAAGTCATCCAATAGTACATTCATCCTATAGTACAGTCATCCTATAGTACAGTCATCCTTTAGTAAAGTCATCTAATAGTACAGTCATCCTATAGTACAGTCATCCAATAGTACAGTCATCCTGTAGTACAGTCATCCTGTAGTAAAGTCATCCTATCGTAAAGTCATCCTATCGTAAAGTCATCCTATAATACAGTCATCCTATAATAGTCATCCTATAATAGTCATCCTATAGTACAGTCATCCTATAGTACAGCCATCCTGTAGTAAAGTCATCCTGTAGTAAAGTCATCCTATAGTATAGTCATCCTATAGTAAAGTCATCCTATTGTAAAGTCATCCTGTAGTAAAGTCATCCTATAGTAAAGTCATCCGATAGTAAAGTCATCCTATAATAGTCATCCTATTGTAATCATCCTATAATAGTCATCCTATAATAGTCATCCTATTGTAGTCATCCTATTGTAGTCATCCTATTGTAGTCATCCTATAGTAGTCATCCTATAATAGTCATCCTATTGTAGTCATCCTATTGTAGTCATCCTATTGTAGTCATCCTATAGTAGTCATCCTATAGTAGTCATCCTATAATAGTCATCATATAGTACAGTCATCATCATATAGTACAGTCATCATATAGTACAGTCATCATATAGTACAGACATCATATAGTACAGTCATCATATAGTACAGTCATCCTACCTAGATATCTTACTTGATAATGTTTCCTGTTGACTTCAATGTGCCGTTCAGATATTAATTATTTCATTATTAGTGTCTTGCATCTTCAGAAATGCCTAACCAACATGGGCTTATAAAATACCTATGTCTAAAGTTGTCATTGAGCACCAGAATGTTCTCCATAACGTCCTCTACTGAGCAGTCACTCCTAACATTCTCTTTCCGTGTGCTCAGGTCCCAAACGAGATCTCTAATGTCATGTATTGATTATTTACCATTCTTTACGTAATATCTTCAGGTCCCAAAGGAGACATGGGTATCCCTGGAGGATCAGGCTCACCAGGAAGCCAAGGACTTAAAGGCAACATGGGAGAGATGGGCTTCCCAGGTGGGTGTCATCCAGCTGATAACCTCATATTCCCACTATCACCATCACCATCATGTTCTATAACCTCATACCATCACCATCACGTTCTATAACCTCATATCATCACCATCATGGTCTATAACCTCATATCATCACCATCATGTTCTATAACCTCATATTCCCACTATCACCATCACCATCATGTTCTATAACCTCATACCATCACCATCATGTTCTATACCCTCATATCATCACCATCATGTTCTATAACCTCATACCATCATCACCATGTTCTATACCCTCATACCATCACCATCATCACCATGTTCTATACCCTCATATCATCACCATCATGTTCTATAACCTCATATCATCACCATCATGTTCTATAACCTCATATTCCCACTATCACCATCACCATCATGTTCTATAACCTCATACCATCATCACCATGTTCTATACCCTCATACCATCACCATCATGTTCTATAACCTCATATCATCACCATCATGTTCTATAACCTCATACCATCATCACCATGTTCTATACCCTCATACCATCACCATCATCACCATGTTCTATAACCTCATATCATCACCATCATGTTCTATACCCTCATATCATCACCATCATGTTCTATAACCTCATATCATCACCATCACCATCACGTTCTATAACCTCATATCATCACCATCGCCATCATGTTCTATAACCTCATATCATCACCATCTCCATGTTCTATACCCTCATATCATCACCATCATGTTCTATAACCTCATATCATCACCATCACGTTCTATAACCTCATATCATCACCATCACCATCATGTTCTATAACCTCATATCATCACCATCATGTTCTATACCCTCATACCATCACCATCATGTTCTATAACCTCATATCATCACCATCACCATCATGTTCTATACCCTCATACCATCACCATCATGTTCTATAACCTCATATCATCACCATCACCATCATGTTCTATAACCTCATATCATCACCATCATGTTCTATACCCTCATACCATCACCATCATGTTGTATAACCTCATATCATCACCATCATGTTCTATAAATTCCCATATCCACTCTGCACCACCATGATATGTTTATTCTCTTGTCACTTTTATATTTTATTCACTACAATGCAATAAATAATTATAAAATGTGTTTAAAGACCCCATAACCCCTTAGACTCGGCCATTCTCAACCATCTAACACACTCCTGTTGATATAAACCCATTATGAATCAGTAGTTCTGTAGTTTAGTGATGAAAATAGTGCTGTCAGTGAACTGATTGATTAGTGTTTTCAGTGAACTGATTGATTAGTGTTTTCAGTGAACTGATTGATTAGTGTTGTCAGTGAACTGATTGATTAGTGTTTTCAGTGAACTGATTGATTAGTGTTGTCAGTGAACTGATTGATTAGTGTTTTCAGTGAACTGATTGATTAGTGTTGTCAGTGAAATGATTGATTAGTGTTGTCAGTGAACTGATTGATTAGTGTTGTCAGTGAACTGATTGATTAGTGTTGTCAGTGAACTGATTGATTAGTGTTGTCAGTGAACTGATTGATTAGTGTTTTCAGTGAACTGATTGATTAGTGTTGTCAGTGAACTGATTGATTAGTGTTGTCAGTGAACTGATTGATTAGTGTTGTCAGTGAACTGATTGATTAGTGTTGTCAGTGAACTGATTGATTAGTGTTGTCAGTGAACTGATTGATTAGTGTTGTCAGTGAACTGATTGATTAGTGTTTTCAGTGAACTGATTGATTAGTGTTGTCAGTGTACTGATTGATTAGTGTTGTCAGTGAACTGATTGATTAGTGTTGTCAGTGAACTGATTGATAGATGAATCATAGTTGGAGTGTTGTGAATGAACTCTATTTGGCCAACTGCGCTAATCTTATTGTCCATTTATGATGATGTCACAGGACCCACAGGAGCGAAAGGAACTCCAGGTCAGCTAGGTCGGTCGGGCGTGCCCGGTAGTTCAGGAGCACCTGGGTTCCCCGGAGCTAAAGGAGACCCAGGTTCCCCCGGATTTGGTGCCACAGGAGCTACAGGTCCCAAGGTATGGAAATGACTTTAGAACCATCTAGAACTGCATAGAACCACGGGTTCCTTTATGCTTGAATCTTTATCTCTCCAGGTTTAGATGAGTTATTTGAGTATTTTGTAGTGAACTGTCGACTCAATATGAATGAGATTTGTAATATAAAGTGCTATATTGATGATGTTGTTATCAGTAGTTGTAGAGCTAATACTGTTAGTTTTACTTTCAATGTTAGAGAAATGACTGTTCTCTATCTATAATGTAACTTTATTCCTCTCTCTCTCACACACACACTCTCACACTCATACGCTCTCACACACTCTCACACACACACTCTCACACACACACTCTCACACTCATATGCTCTCACACACTCTCACACACACTCTCACACTCATACACTCTCACATACTCTCACACACAGGGTGAGCCTGGTCGGTCGGGATTCCCCGGACAAAATGGAGTGAAAGGAACTCCCGGAACACCAGGGCTTCCAGGGTTTCCCGGTGGCCCCGGAGCCAAAGGCGACCCCGGCCTCCCAGGATTCCAAGGTACGCTTCCGGTAACTAACGGTTCTGGTGCTAACCACCAGTGCTGGACAGTGGAAAAACCAGGAATAGTGTCTTCATGTAAAATCCATCTACCTGTGTCATTAAGTCTGTCCGTCTGTCTTTACGGTAATTCATTTAGGTTCTCCCGGTATTCCCGGGCCTAAGGGTCTGGACGGTACCCCTGGTAACCCCGGTCTCGCCGGAGGCCCTGGGCGACCGGGAGAGAATGGCCGTGCCGGATCACCTGGGTTCCCAGGCGACAAGGGTCAGGCAGGTCGCGACGGAATCCCTGGACCAGCGGGAGTCAAAGGAGACCAAGGTAGGTGGCGTAGTCACGCGAGAAAACTACATTACCCATGATACAGTTCTCATCACTGATTTGTGCGTGTCATGGTGATATTACGCAGAAAGACCATGTACTTGTATAATGGTATGACTATTCTCTTTCAAATCTCTTTGAAAATGAAGATTCTTCCAAAATGTGTTATATAATAGTTGGATGTCTCAATCTCACTCCTCTTTTTTTCCATGATCTTCTTCTCTTCCAGGTCTTTCTGGTTTCGGCGGCCCAGGTTCTCCTGGTCTCCCAGGGTCACCAGGTGAGAGTCACACTACTGGATTGTACCCACCATACAGACACCATACACACTGTACACACCATACAGACACCACACATTCCATACACATCATACAGACACAATAAACACAGCATACACACACCACACACACCATGCACACCACAAAACTCTACTACTAATACTACTGCTACTGCTGCCCCAACTCTACTACTACTACTACTAATACTACTACTACCACCACCACTACTACTACTACTACCACCACCACTACTACTACTTCTACTACTACTACTACTACTACAACGCTACATCGACCAACATCCTTCAATCAACACTTCTCCTCCACCCAACCAAATGTTCAATGTTTCAGGTTCTCTGTATTTATATTGTATATACTGTCTGTATAATGTTTGTCTTCCATCTGTACTCTGTCTTTACAATTTGTCTATTGCTGGCAGCACCAATTCACTGAGTCAATTCACTGCTACTGCTACTGCTACTGCTGCTACTAATGCTATTGCTGGCAGCACCAATTCACTGAGTCAATTCACTTAGTCAATTTCCAGGTATGTGTAAAAATGTACTTGGCTATTTAAAGTGATTCTGATTCTGAAATGACCCTGTGTGGTTGCCGTCTGTCCCCTCCAGGTGCTAAGGGAGATTTTGGCGCCCCTGGTCTTCCAGGTAACCCTGGGTTCCCTGGTCAGAAGGGAGAGATGGGCTTCCCCGGCCAACCTGGGTCCCCCGGGAGCATCGGGCCCCCTGGTGCCACAGGTGTGGCCCTCCAGGGGCCCAAGGGTAACAGTGGATCCCCCGGCCCCCCTGGAAGAGGAGGTATATTATGAATCGATCACTCCATCACCTGATAGCCAATGTTGCTACCTGGTTTTCTGGCCATTTTGAAGTGTAGAACCTCCTGGTTGGAGTGTATGTAATAGTTGGCTGCAATTACAGCCTTGAGTCTTCTTGGGTATGACACTACAAGCTTGGCACACCTGTAGTTGGGGAGTTTCTCCCATTCTTCTCTGCAGATCCTCTCAAGCTCTGTCAAGTTGGATGGGGAGTGTCGCTGCACAGCTATTTTCAGGTCTCTCCAGAGATGTTCAATCAGGTTCAAGGACATTCAGAGACTTGTCTTGAAGCCACTCCTGCGTTTTCTTGGATGTGTGCTTCGTGTCGCTGTCCTGTTGGAAGGTGAACCTTCACTCCAGTCTGAGATCCTCAGCACTCTGGAGCAGGTTTTCATCAAGGATCTCTCTGTGCTTTGCTCTGTTAATCTTTTCCTCAATCCTGACTAGTCTCCCAGTCCCTGATGCTGAAAAACATCCCCACAGCATGATGCTGCCACCACCATGCTTCACCGTAGGGATGGTGCCAGGTTTCCTCCAGACGTGACGCTTGACATTCAGGCCAAAGACTTCAATCTTGGTTTCATCAGTGTAACTAAAAGGGGATTGCTATAGGTCTATAATCCTCTATGACAGCGGTATTCAACTCTGACCCTACGAGGTCCGGAGCCTGCCGGTTTTCTGTTCCACCCAATCATTAATTGCACCCACCTTGGTGTCCCAGGTCTAAATTTGTCCCTGATTAGAGGGGAACAATTAAAACACAAAGTGGATCTGGCTTCCAGGAGTTGAGATTCAGGGGTCTATAGCATCCTATTCGATTTCCTCAAATCTCCTTACCACCTATAGCTGTACTAGAAAATACCTCCCAAAAGTATCTTATATTAGAGATCTAGTTACACATACAGGTAACTGCCAAAATAAAGAAAACACCAACATGAAGTGTCTTAATAGGGAGTTGGGCCACCACACCACAACCACACCACCACACCACACCACCACACCACACCAACCACACCACACCACCACACCACACCACACCACAACCATACCACCACACCACACAACCACACCACCACACCACACCAAAACCACACCACCACACCACACCACCACACCACAACCACACCACACCACACCACACCACACCACACCACACCCACCACCACAACCACCCCACCACCACAACCACCCCACACCACAACCACCACCACACCACCACACCACACCAACCACCACACCACACCAACCCACCACCACACCCACACCACCACACCAACCACACCACCACACCAACCACCACCACACCACACCACCACACCAACCACACCACACCACCACACCCACACCACACCAACCACACCACCACACCAACCACCACACCACCACACCACACCACCACACCCACGCCACACCCACCACACCACACCACCACCACCCACGCCACACCACACCACACCACACCCACGCCCTCCACACCCACACCACACCACCACACCACCACCACACCACAGCACAGCCACACCACACCACACCACACCACACCACACCACACCACCAACCACACCACAGCCACACCACACCAACCACACCACAGCCACCACACCACAGCCACCACAAGCCAGAACAGCTTCTCTGTACCTTGGCCTCGATTCTACAAGTGTCTGGAGCTCAATCGGAAAGATGCAACAAATTCCATCATTTGGTGTTTTGTTTGACCTGTGGTGGAAACCGCCTCAGACGCCGCTCCAAACTCTCTCGGAAGTGTTGAGATCTGATAACTGAGACGGCCATTTCATATGGTTTACATCGTTGTTCAGGCTCATCAAACCATTCAATGACCGGTCGTGTCCTGTGGATGGCGGTATTGACCATCCTATGGGGGCATAGCCATGGTAGCCAAACTAATGGCCTGCCCAGCATTTTTATACATGACGCTAAGCATGATGGGATGTTGATTGCTTAAATAACTCAGGGACCACACCTGTGTGGAAGCACCTGCTTTCAATATACTTTGTATCCCTCATTTTCCATTATTTAGGTAGTTACCTGTATTTTCTTTACATTAATAATATTATATCAAGCATTATTGAGCCCAGTACTACTAGCCCAGCTCGGTGTGTGACTAGCGTCATCCCCATATAGTGTTGAGCGCGATGACACGTACTTCTTGTTTCCTGTGGCTTGACTCCACCCCCTGTGGTGTAGCCCCACCCCCTCT
Organism: Oncorhynchus tshawytscha; assembly: GCF_018296145.1. Taxonomy (NCBI): domain Eukaryota; kingdom Metazoa; phylum Chordata; class Actinopteri; order Salmoniformes; family Salmonidae; genus Oncorhynchus; species Oncorhynchus tshawytscha. Next base: position 12,282,647 of record NC_056438.1, on the reverse strand, counting down.
GATGACACGCGTGTCAGTGACCAGGTCCCTCAAGTCAGAGTTCATGTACCCAGGCTTCTGTCCTACTGCATGTTGGTCTCCTGACCAAGAACAACATTTAGAACTCTTTCATCTCACTGTGACCCTGTTCTGAAAAACAAATCTAGAACCTTAGAACACACAGTGCAGTCAAAGTGTTGCCAAATGATCTTGGATCTCTTGATTTTGATTTGATAAATTACTTTCTTCCCTTAATTTCTGATCATGCCTTTTTTAGTCCTGCTAATCTCAGTTTTCCTCTGAGTCACGCTGGTCAGAGAACCGTAATTAAAAGGACTTTTGATAGAATGTTTTTGTATGTTTTGTCTTTAAATGTGGTAACAGATTGAGATTTTATAAAAACAAACCATGTTTAGAAATAATCCAAACCTTTTTTAGCAACCACTGTTTCTGATGATAATTTGAATGAATAATATGTTAATTATTAACACATAAACTTCTAACACTAAATACAGTAATTGTGTTAAACTTGGAATTGACTCATTTGTTGATGAAGTAGTTGATCGACATGAATTTAGCATTATGTCGTGTAAGACAATATAGAGATGTTAGCATTTTCTCCATTATCATTAAATACTTTAAGAACGGACACTATTTAGCTTTCCCTTTCAAACTATTACAAATACTTCTGTTGCATCATATATGTACACAGCCAAACCCCAAGCAGGTATTCATTTAAATAACGATATTGAAAATAAGCTGCATAAGATTTGATTTCTTAAAACAGTTATTTGATTTGCCTTGAGATCTGGCTGTGTCAGATGTTAGTTATCCTGTGTCTATGCTAACTCTTGTTTTACCCCTGCACATTCTGCCGCCCGGCTCTGCGATACAGGGAATTCTGGGACACATAGGTCCTCCAGGTTAGACTCCATGGTGTTTGATGATGATGACCACTGTTGTTCTGTTGTGATAATACTGATCTGTGTTCATTTTGAATAGCGGACATTTTGTTAGCCCTGGTCTCTGATCCGTTTGTGGTCTTGTCAACTCCATTGCATTGTTGGAATGACAGCACAAACAGCCTGGACTCGCTAGCGTTTTGTTGAATTGGGTATGACTTTACAACATTGCTGATTTGCTAACCACTCTTCATTTTTCAGGATGGGTTGTGTAACCTAACAAAGGACTGTGGGCTACAGATTAACTGTACACACACAAGAATACACCCCAAAATAAACAAAACACACTTGAACACACACTCACCCCCCTCCCCCTTTGTACTGTATTCATACCAGAAGATGATGGTGGGAGGAGCTATAGGAGGACGGGCTCATTGTAATGGCTGGGATGATATGAATGGAACGGTATCAAACATATGGAAACCTCATATTTGACTCTGTTACATTCATTCCATTCCAGCAATTACAATGAGCCCATCCTCCTATAGCTCCTCCCAATAGCATCTTCTGATTCATACTGTATTTTTAAATGGTTGTATGTGTAGTAGGTAATACAGCTACAGTGAAATTTGAATGGGTGAGTTTCATAAAACTAACTGTATAACAGGTTAGTACAGTAACCATAGAGATGGATCTGATAGTGTTCTACAGTAACCATAGAGACGGATCAGATAGTGTTTAACAGTAACCATAGAGATGGATCAGATAGTGTTCTACAGTAACCATAGAGATGGATCAGATAGTGTTCTACGGTAACCATAGAGATGGATCAGATAGTGTTCTACAGTAACCATAGAGATGGATCAGATAGTGTTTAACAGTAACCATAGAGATGGATCAGATAGTGTTACTAATATTGTTTTTTGTTATAATGTCAGGTTGAGTTGTTTGTTATCTCTGACCTCTGACCTCTGTGTGTGAAGGTCCTCCTGGCCCGGAGGGTCCTCGTGGCCTTGGGGGCAGCGGAGGGACCAAAGGTGAGAAGGGAATCCCTGGATCTTCCGGATCCCCTGGTTTCCCCGGAGCGAAGGGAGAATTGGGATCACCCGGATTCCCAGTAAGGAACCAAACAACTTAGATCCATAGATATTGATAGCAGGATCAATTCCATTTCAATCATGGACCAAATTGCTTTCATTGATCCTCTCCTCTCAAATATAGATCCTAACCCAGGGAAAGGGGCTATGGGTTGGTTTGGGATTGTGTGAAGTAAATTAGAATTCCATCTGGGATTGTGATGTTACATGACCCATGACCTCTCCCCTATCACGTGACCAGGGTATTCCTGGCCCTTCTGGTGGCAGCGGGCTGAAGGGAGACATTGGACTTCCCGGCGTTCCCGGATTCCCAGGTAAACGAGTAACAGCATTATTACATACGTTTATATTAGCAACAACATTGACATTATAAACACTGACGTTGACTCTCTCCACTCCTTCCCTCTCCTTATCTCCTTCCTCTCTCCTCCCTCTCTCTCTCCTCCCCTCTCTCCTCCCTCTCCCTCTCTCCTCCCTCTCCCTCTCTCCTCCCTCTCCCTCTCTCTCCACTCCTTCCCTCTCTCTCCACTCCTTCCCTCCATCTCTCTCCACTCCTTCCCTCTCTCTCTCTCCTCCATCTCTCTCCACTCCTTCCCTCTCCCTCTCTCCTCCCTCTCCCTCTCTCCTCCCTCCCTCTCTCTCCACTCCTTCCCTCTCCTTCTCTCCTCCCTCTCTCCTCCTTTTCCCTCTCTCCTCCTTTTCCCTCTCTCTCTCCACTCCTCTCTCCCTTTTTTCTCCCTCTCCCTCTCTCCTCCCTTACTCTCTCTACCTCTCTTTTTCCACTCCAGGACTAAAGGGAGAATCTGGAAGCCCAGGATCATCCGGTCTCCCTGGAGATCCTGGAGATCCTGGTCCTGCTGGTGAGTCTAGTGTTGCACCCTAAAGGAGAAACACCAGAAAGATGAATGGCTGAAAGCAGTGGGTGTCTGTTAGCGATCACACACACACACATACACACATACACTATGACCCCTGTCTTTGTTAACTCCAGGAAACCAAGGTGACCCAGGTGTCGCTGCGAGCCCCATCATGCTGAAGGGAGAACGTGGCCCCCCTGGCCCTTCAGGTCTGCCAGGCAACCGTGGCTCCCAAGGACCCCCCGGACAGGAGGGACGCTCAGGTCATTGGACTGTCACACCCAGTGTCTGTTTGACACAGGACTTAATTTATAAAGTTACAGTCAGCTTCGTTTTGCCAGAGAAGGCTTAAAGCTGCATTTAGCTAGTTTTCCCCTCAAATGGAGACCACTCACTGAGTCCTCTGGTCTGTTTCAGGTCAGCCCGGTCAACCAGGGGACCCCGGTCCTGAAGGACCCCCAGGATTCAGTGGAGCCTTCGGCCGCAAGGGAGACTCTGGACCCGCCGGACAGCCAGGTAAGATTGCAATCTGGCTCAGGTCCATAGAACACTAATAATGGTTCAAACCTCCTGAACTACATACTCTATGTTACACAGACTTAACCTTCCATCTTGCTCAGGTCCTTAGCCTTGCTCAAGGGCACAGCAACAGATTTTTCACCTAGTCAGCGCAGTGACTAGGTGGGCCAGCAACCTTTCGGTTGCTGGCCCAATGCTCTTGACCGCTAGGCTACTTGCCGCCCAGACCTAACCTTCCATCTAGCCTACGAATAATGTTTAAAATCTCATGGAGTACATATTCTATGTTACACAGACCTAATCTTCCATCTAGCCTACGAATAATGTTTAAAATCTCATGGAGTACATATTCTATGTTACACAGACCTAACCTTCCATCTAGCCTACGAATAATGTTTAAAATCTCATGGAGTACATATTCTATGTTACACAGACCTAACCTTCCATCTAGCCTACGAATAATGTTTAAAATCTCATGGAGTACATATTCTATGTTACACAGACCTAACCTTCCATCTAGCCTACGAATAATGTTTAAAATCTCATGGAGTACATATTCTATGTTACACAGACCTAACCTTCCATCTAGCCTACGAATAATGTTTAAAATCTCATGGAGTACATATTCTATGTTACACAGACCTAACCTTCCATCTAGCCTACGAATAATGTTTAAAATCTCATGGAGTACATATTCTATGTTACACAGACCTAATCTTCCATCTAGCCTACGAATAATGTTTAAAATCTCATGGAGTACATATTCTATGTTACACAGACCTAACCTTCCATCTAGCCTACGAATAATGTTTAAAATCTCATGGAGTACATATTCTATGTTACACAGACCTAACCTTCCATCTAGCCTACGAATAATGTTTAAAATCTCATGGAGTACATATTCTATGTTACACAGACCTAATCTTCCATCTAGCCTACGAATAATGTTTAAAATCTCATGGAGTACATATTCTATGTTACACAGACCTAATCTTCCATCTAGCCTACGAATAATGTTTAAAATCTCATGGAGTACATATTCTATGTTACACAGACCTAATCTTCCATTGTGTATGTCAGTCATGTACAGTGCCTGTAAATATTCAGACCCCTTGACTTTTTTCATATTTTGTTGCGTTACAGCCTTTTCTAAAATGGATTAAATATATATTTATTTTTTTGCAATCTACACACAATACCCCATAATGACAAAGCGAAAACATGTTTTTAGAAATGTTTGCAAGTTAAAAAAATCAAACAGAAATATCTTATTTATGTAAGTATTCTGATCCTTTGCTATGAGACTCTAAATTGAGCTCAGGTGCATCCTGTTTCCATTGATCATCCTTGAGATGTTTCTACAACTTGATTGAGTCCACCTGTGGTATATTCAATTGATTGGACATTTATTTTACTCGGCAAGTCAGTTTAGAACACATTCTTATTATGTTGTTCAGGGGCAGAACGACAGATTTTGACCTTGTCAGCTCAGGGATTCGATCTTGTAACCTTCCGGTTAGTAGTTCAACACTCTAACCACTTGGCTACTTGCCGCCCCGACATGATTTGGAAAGTCACACACCTGTCTGTATAAGGTCCCACAGTTGACCGCGCATGTCAGAGCAAAAACCAAGCCATGAGGTCGAATGAATTGTCCGTAGAGCTCCGAGACAGGATTGTGTCGAGGCACAGATCTGGGGAAGGGTACCAAAATATTTCTGCAGCATTGAAGGTCCCTAGGAACACAGTGGCCTCCAACAATCTTAAATGGAAGAAGTTTGGAACCACCAAGACTCTTCCTAGAGCTGGCCGCCCAGCCAAACTGAGCAATCGGGCGAGAATGGCCTTGGTCAGGGAAGTGACCAAGAACCTGATGGTGAATGTGCGTTCTGTCAAGAAGCAGTACGGCTTGGTTGGGTTGTGTTTCGGAGGACGCATGGCTCTTGACCTTCGCCTCTCCCGAGTCCGAACAGGAGTTGCAGCGATGAGACAAGACAGTAACTACTACTAATTGGATACCAATTAGGGAAAAAGGGATAAAAAAAATATATATATATATATATATATATATATCCAGTGTGTGCAGATAAGGTGTGCAGATAAGGTGTGCAATAAATAGGTGTGCAGTGTGTGCAATAAATAGGCCATAGTGGCAAAATAATTACAATATAGCAATTAAACACTGGAGTGATAGATGTGCAAAAGATGAATGTGCAAGTAGAGATACTTGGGTGCAAAGGAGCAAAATAAATCAAATAAATAACCGTATTGGGATGAGGTAGTTGGATGGGCTATTTACAGATGGGCTATATACAGGTGCAGTGATCTGTGAGCTGCTCTGACAGCTGGTGCTTAAAGCTAGTGAGGGAGATATGAGTCTCCAGCTTCAGTGATTTTTGCAGTTCATTCCTGTCATTGGCAGCAGAGAACTGGAAGGAAAGGCGGCCGAAGGAGGAATTGGCTTTGGGGGTGACCAGTGAAATATACCTGCTGGAGCATGTGCTACGGGTGGGTGCTGCTATGGTGACCAGTGAGCTGAGATAAGGTGGGGCTTTACCTAGCAAAGACTTATAGATGACCTGGAGCCAATGGGTTTAGCAACGAGTATGAAGCGAGGGCCAGCCAACGAGAGCATACAGGTCGCAGTGGTGGGTAGTATATGGGGCTCTGGTGACAAAACGGATGGCACTGTGATAGACTACATCCAATTTGCTGAATAGTGTTGGAGGCTATTTTGTAAATGACATCGCTGAAGTCAAGGATCGGTAGGATAGTCAGTTTTACGAGGGTATGTTTGGCAGCATGAGTGAAGGATGCTTTGTTGCGAAATAGGAAGCCGATTCTAGATTTAATTTTGGATTGGAGATGAGTCTGGAAGGAGAGTTTGCAGTCTAACTAGACACCTAGGTATATGTAGTTGTCCACATATTCTAAGTCAGAACCGTCCAGAGTAGTGATGCTGGACGGGCAGGCAGGTGTGGGCAGCGATCGGTTGAAGAGCATGCATTTAGTTTTACTTGCATTTAGGAGCAGTTGGAGGCCACGGAAGGAGAGTTGTATGGCTTTGAAGCTCGTCTGGAGGTTAGTTAACACAGTTAACTTGCTCCAAAGTGCAAAGGATCTCAGACTGGAGCGAAGGTTCACCTTCCAACAGGACAACGACTCTAAGCACACAGCCAAGACCAGGAGGTGCTTCGGGATAAGTCTCTGAATGTCCTTGAGTAGCCCAGCCATAGCCCGGACCTGAAAATAGCTTTCCCCATCCAACCTGACAGAGCTTGAGAGCAAACTTCTTCCATTTAAGAATGATTGAGGCCACTGTGTTCTTGGGGACCTTCAATGCTTCAGAAATATTTTGGTACCCTTCCCCAGATCTGTGCCTCGACACAATCCTGGCTCGGAGCTCTATGGACAATTCATTCAACCTCATGACTTGGTTTTTGCTCTGTCATGTACTGAGTAAAGGGTCTGATATTTCAGGAGGGTTTTTATACATTTGCAAAATTTTCTAAAAACCTGTTTTAAGCTTTGTCATTACAAAGTATTGTGTGTAGATTGATAAGGGGGGAAAACTATTTAATAATTTGTAGAATAAGTCTGTAACGTCACACAATGTGGAAAAAATCAAGGGGTCTGAATACTTTCTGAATGCATTGTATCATTAGTCAATAGTCATTACAATACATAGCTCTAGAAGTGTAAATAAATTCCCATCAAGTCAACTTCGTTATAGTAGCCTACTGTTCATTGAGTTCTTAATGTTCCTTGTTCTCTGTGTCAATGACTGGACAGTATAGACAAGATTGAGTCATCAGACAAACCTTGATCAAATACATTGAGGTGCATTTGATTTAGCTTGAAGTTTTCCATTTTTGGGACTATTCCACAGGGTCCACTGTACCGACCAAACTGAACCAAGTATTTGAGAAGTTTTTTCACGTTTTGGCCCAGGTCTTCAAGAGCAAACCAGAAATCGTTTGGCCAAATGATACTCCATGCTGGAACCATTTATTAAAATGGATTCATATTAATATCAATCATATTCATATTAATGTCATGTTATTATTATTGTCCCCTTTGTCTCCTATATCTCTCCTAGTCTCCTACTCTCCAATACATAGCTCAAGAAGTGTCAAATAAACTAAAATCAAGTAAACTATACTATTGTTCATTAAGTGTATTGAGTTGTTTAATGTCCATTCTATCCCCTGTTCTCAGGTCAGCGTGGGTACCCAGGTCCCACTGGTTCAGATGGTCAGCAGGGCCCCCCAGGTAACCCCGGCTCAGCCTCTGTGACCCATGGCTTCCTGATCTCGAGACACAGCCAGGCTGAATATGTCCCTACCTGCCCCGAAGGGACCAGCCTCATCTACGACGGGTTCTCTCTGCTCTACGTACAGGGCAACGAGAGGGCACACGGACAGGACCTAGGTAAGACACACACACACACACACAGAGAGAGTAATGAGAGGGCGCACGGACAGGACCTAGGTAAGACACACACACACACACAGAGAGAGTAATGAGAGGGCACACGGACAGGACCTAGGTAAGACACACACACACACACACAGAGAGAGAGTAATGAGAGGGCACACGGACAGGACCTAGGTAAGACACACACACACACACAGAGAGTAATGAGAGGGCACACGGACAGGACCTAGGTAAGACACACACACACACACACACAGAGAGAGTAATGAGAGGGCACACGGACAGGACCTAGGTAAGACACACACACACACAGAGAGAGTAATGAGAGGGCACACGGACAGGACCTAGGTAAGACACACACACAAAGAGAGTAATGAGAGGGGGCACGGACATGACCTAGGTAAGACACACACACACACACAGAGAGTAATGAGAGGGCACACGGACAGGACCTAGGTAAGACACACACACACAGAGAGTAATGAGAGGGGGCACACGGACAGGACCTAGGTAAGACACACACACACACAGAGAGAGTAATGAGAGGGAACACGGACAGGACCTAGGTAAGACACACACACACACACACAGAGTAATGAGAGGGCACACGGACAGGACCTAGGTAAGACACACACACAGAGAGAGTAATGAGAGGGGGCACACGGACAGGACCTAGGTAAGACACACACACACACACACACAGAGTAATGAGAGGGCACACGGACAGGACCTAGGTAAGACACACACACACAGAGAGTAATGAGAGGGGGCACACGGACAGGACCTAGGTAAGACACACACACACACAGAGTAATGAGAGGGGGCACACGGACAGGACCTAGGTAAGACACACACACACACACACAGAGTAATGAGAGGGGGCACACGGACAGGACCTAGGTAAGACACACACACACAGAGAGTAATGAGAGGGGGCACACGGACAGGACCTAGGTAAGACACACACACAGAGAGAGTAATGAGAGGGCACACGGACAGGACCTAGGTAAGACACACACACAGAGAGAGTAATGAGAGGGGGCACACGGACAGGACCTAGGTAAGACACACACACAGAGAGAGTAATGAGAGGGCACACAGACATGACCTGGGTAAGAATGGAGACTGGAGATACACGATGACATTCATGAACACAGATGGTTGTTGTTGTGAGAGAAGCAACTCACAGAATTAACCTCAAATCTTCTCTTCGCTTATTTTTTCCTGTTTTCTTCTGTTCCCTTTCCTCCCCTCCCACTTTCCTCCCCTCCCTCTTTCCTCTCCTCACTCCCTCTCTCGTCTCATTGGTCAGGTACTGCTGGTAGTTGCCTGCGTCGGTTCAGCACCATGCCATTCATGTTCTGTAACATCAACAACGTGTGTAACTTCGCCTCCCGTAACGACTACTCCTATTGGCTGTCTACACCCATGCCCATGCCCATGAGTATGGCCCCCATCACCGGAGAAGGCATCAAACCTTTCATCAGCAGGTAGGGAGGGAGGGAGGGGTGGGCGGGAGGAAGGAAGGATGGATGGAAGGATAGAGAGAGGGAGGGAGGGAGGGAGATACAATAGGGGACTATGATTTGATAACATCTAAGGGTGTTTTCACACTTGGTCCAATTGAGACATTTTTTTGTGAACTCAGTGCATTTTTTTAGTGCAGGGTAAACACTCCAAGTGAATTCAGACCCTCAAAAGAACCCCTGAAGCTGAGACAATCTCGAGAGGAGGTCTGAGATCGGTTCGCTTGATTAGGGCAATGTGAAAAAAAAGCTCCCCAGGTTCGCTTGTCATTATTCCTGCACCACACACTAGACTACCGCAGCACTGTTTCCCCTGACATAACCCCTCACACTAGACTACTGACATAACCCCTCACACTAGACTACTGACATAACCCCTCACACTAAACTACTGTCATAACCCCTCCCACTAGACTACTGACATAACCCCTCACACTAAACTACTGTCATAACCCCTCCCACTAGACTACTGACACAACCCCTCACACTAAACTACTGTCATAACCCCTCACACTAAACTACTGTCATAACCCCTCACACTAGACTACTGACACAACCCCTCACACTAAACTACTGTCATAACCCCTCACACTAGACTACTGACATAACCCCTCACACTAAACTACTGTCATAACCCCTCACACTAGACTACTGACATAACCCCTCACACTAAACTACTGTCATAACCCCTCACACTAAACTACTGTCATAACCCCTCCCACTAAACTACTGTCATAACCCCTCCCACTAAACTACTGTCATAACCCCTCCCACTAGACTACTGACACAACCCCTCACACTGGACTACTGACATAACCCCTCACACTAGACTACTGTTATAACCCCTCACACTAGACTACTGTTATAACCCCTCACACTAGACTACTGTTATAACCCCTCACACTAGACTACTGGCATAACCCCTCCCACTAGACTACTGACATAACCCCTCCCACTAGACTACTGACACAACCCCGCCCACTAGACTACTGACACAACCCCTCCCACTAGACTACTGACACAACCCCTCCAACTAGACTACTGACACAACCCCTCCCACTAGACTACTGACATAACCCCTCACACTAGACTACTGATATAACCCCTAGACTACTGACATAACCCCTCCCACTAGACTACTGTTATAACCCCTCACACTAGACTACTGATATAACCCCTAGACTACTGTTATAACCCCTCACACTAGACTACTGATATAACCCCTAGACTACTGACATAACCCCTCCCACTAGACTACTGACATAACCCCTCACACTAGACTACTGATATAACCCCTAGACTACTGACATAACCCCTCCCACTAGACTACTGTTATAACCCTCACACTAGACTACTGACATAACCCCTCACACTAGACTACTGTTATAACCCCTCACACTGGACTACTGTTATAACCCCTCACACTGGACTACTGACATAACCCCTCACACTAGACTACTGTTATAACCCCTCACACTAGACTACTGTTATAACCCCTCACACTAGAATACTGTTATAACCCCTCACACTAGACTACTGGCATAACCCCTCCCACTAGACTACTGACATAACCCCTCCCACTAGACTACTGACACAACCCCGCCCACTAGACTACTGACACAACCCCGCCCACTAGACTACTGACATAACCCCTCACACTAGACTACTGATATAACCCCTAGACTACTGACATAACCCCTCCCACTAGACTACTGTTATAACCCCTCCCACTAGACTACTGTTATAACCCCTCCCACTAGACTACTGCCATAACCCCTCCCACTAGACTACTGACATAACCCCTCACACTAGACTACTGACACTAGACTACTGACATAACCCCTCACACTAGACTACTGACACTAGACTACTGACATAACCCCTCACACTAGACTACTGACACTAGACTACTGACATAACCCCTCACACTAGACTACTGTTATAACCCCTCACACTAGACTACCGTTATAACCCCTCACACTAGACTACTGACACTAGACTACTGACATAACCCCTCACACTAGACTACTGTTATAACCCCTCACACTAGACTACTGTTATAACCCCTCACACTTGACTACTGACATAACCCCTCCCACTAGACTACTGACATAACCCCTCACACTAGACTACTGACATAACCCCTCCCACTAGACTACTGATATAACCCCTCCCACTAGACTACTGATATAACCCCTCCCACTAGACTACTGATATAACCCCTCCCACTAGACTACTGATATAACCCCTCCCACTAGACTACTGATATAACCCCTCCCACTAGACTACTGATATAACCCCTCCCACTAGACTACTGACATAACCCCTCACACTAGACTACTGTTATAACCCCTCCCACTAGACTACTGTTATAACCCCTCACACTAGACTACTGTTATAACCCCTCACACTAGACTACTGTTATAACCCCTCACACTAGACTACTGATATAACCCCTCACACTAGACTACTGACATAACCACTCACACTAGACTACTGTTATAACCCCTCACACTAGACTACTGTTATAACCCCTCACACTAGACTACTGTTATAACCCCTCACACTAGACTACTGTTATAACCCCTCACACTAGACTACTGTTATAACCCCTCACACTAGACTACTGACATAACCCCTCACACTAGACTACTGTTATAACCCCTCACACTAGACTACTGACATAACCCCTCACACTAGACTACTGTTATAACCCCTCACACTAGACTACTGACATAACCTCTCCCACTAGACTACTGTTATAACTCCCTAGACTACTGTTATAACTCACACTAGACTACTGTTATAACCCCTCACACTAGACTACTGTTATAACCCCTCACACTAGACTACTGACACTAGACTACTGACATAACCCCTCACACTAGACTACTAGACTTATAACCCCTCACACTAGACTACCGTTATAACCCCTCACACTAGACTACTGACACTAGACTACTGACATAACCCCTCACACTAGACTACTGTTATAACCCCTCACACTAGACTACTGTTATAACCCCTCACACTTGACTACTGACATAACCCCTCACACTAGACTACTGACATAACCCCTCACACTAGACTACTGACATAACCCCTCACACTAGACTACTGACATAACCCCTCCCACTAGACTACTGATATAACCCCTCCCACTAGACTACTGATATAACCCCTCCCACTAGACTACTGATATAACCCCTCCCACTAGACTACTGATATAACCCCTCCCACTAGACTACTGATATAACCCCTCCCACTAGACTACTGACATAACCCCTCACACTAGACTACTGTTATAACCCCTCCCACTGGACTACTGTTATAACCCCTCACACTAGACTACTGTTATAACCCCTCACACTAGACTACTGTTATAACCCCTCACACTAGACTACTGATATAACCCCTCACACTAGACTACTGATATAACCCCTCACACTAGACTACTGTTATAACCCTCACACTAGACTACTGTTATAACCCCTCACACTAGACTACTGTTATAACCCCTCACACTAGACTACTGTTATAACCCCTCACACTAGACTACTGTTATAACCCCTCACACTAGACTACTGACATAACCCCTCACACTAGACTACTGTTATAACCCCTCACACTAGACTACTGACATAACCCCTCACACTAGACTACTGTTATAACCCCTCACACTAGACTACTGACATAACCTCTCCCACTAGACTACTGTTATAACCCCTCACACTAGACTACTGTTATAACCCCTCACACTAGACTACTGTTATAACCCCTCACACTAGACTACTGACATAACCCCTCCCACTAGACTACTGTTATAACCCCTCCCACTAGACTACTGTTATAACCCCTCACACTAGACTACTGTTATAACCCCTCCCACTAGACTACTGACATAACCCCTCCCACTAGACTACTGTTATAACCCCTCACATTAGACTACTGTTATAACCACTCACACTAGACTACTGACATAACCCCTCACACTAGACTACTGACATAACCCCTCACACTAGACCACTGACACAACCCCTCACACTAGACTACTGATATAACCCCTAGACTACTGACATAACCCCTCCCACTAGACTACTGTTATAACCCCTCCCACTAGACTACTGTTATAACCCTCCCACTAGACTACTGCCATAACCCTCCCACTAGACCACTGACATAACCCCTCACACTAGACTACTGATATAACCACTAGACTACTGACATAACCCCTCCCACTAGACTACTGTTATAGACTACTGACATAACCCCCACTAGACTACTGCCATAACCCCTCCCACTAGACTACTGACATAACCCCTCACACTAGACTACTGTTATAACCCCTCACACTAGACTACTGACATAACCCCTCACACTAGACTACTGTTATAACCCCTCACACTTGACTACTGACATAACCCCTCACACTAGACTACTGACACTAGACTACTGATATAACCCCTCACACTAGACTACTGATATAACCCCTCACACTAGACTACTGTTATAACCCCTCACACTAGACTACTGATATAACCCCTCCCACTAGACTACTGACATAACCCCTCACACTAGACTACTGATATAACCCCTCACACTAGACTACTGTTATAAGCCCTCACACTAGACTACTGTTATAACCCCTCCCACTAGACTACTGTTATAACCCCTCCCACTAGACTACTGTTATAACCCCTCACACTAGACTACTGTTATAACCCCTCACACTAGACTACTGACATAACCCCTCACACTAGACTACTGTTATAACCCCTCACACTAGACTACTGTTATAACCCCTCACACTAGACTACTGTTATAACCCCTCCCACTAGACTACTGTTATAACCCCTCCCACTAGACTACTGACATAACCCCTCCCACTAGACTACTGTTATAACCCCTCACACTAGACTACTGTTATAACCACTCACACTAGACTACTGACATTAGGCCTACAGCATTATTTCATCTGCAGTTATTCTTCTGCTATTTAATCTGTCACCAATAATATTTACATGTAATATTGATGTAAAATGTCAATATTATCTTCTGATTACAATGATTATGTCTAATCTTTTAACTAAATGCAATGTTTTTCAAGGGTTCAGGGAACAGAACCTGAAAACCGTAAAATAACACGATTATTTGAGCAACAGAACCCGAACCCAAAATGAAACTTATATATACTGTTCTGGAACAGAACTGTTATTTTAAAACATGGGAACAAGTTAATAATGTTATTTTACGTTCCGGGCATTTTTTTTCCAGTCCCACAAAAATGTCAACAATGCACCTATGCAGAGCCCTCACTCTGTCACTCAGAAAGTTATTCCAGTGTCAGCCTGCCAGTTGGAAGTCTTTGCCAATGGGTGTACAATACGTGTAGGCTACCTGCCCCTCCCCCTCTAAAGCATAGGTTACTGTAGCCCCTCCCCTCAGAAGCATAGGTTACTGTAGCCCCTCCCCTTGGAAGCATATGTTACTGTAGCCCCTCCCCTCTGGGGCATAGGTTACTGTAGCCCCTCCCCTCTGAAGCGTAGGTTACTGTAGCCCCTCCCCTCAGAAGCATAGGTTACTGTAGCCCCTCCCCTCAGAAGCATAGGTCACTGTAGCCCCTCCCCTCAGAAGCATAGGTTACTGTAGCCCCTCCCTCTCTGAATCATAGGTTACTGTAGCCCCTCCCCCTCTGAATCATAGGTTACTGTAGCCTACTGACAATGTTACAAGCGTAATTCAGAAATTAGGGAGAGATGTTTAATTAGAGAAGAATGGATTTACTTTTTCAATACTAGTTCAGGATACTATAGTTATCATGTTTCACATTGGATTTATTTACTACAAAAACATAAGACGTGTTTTTAATTTTAGTGCTGCTTTGCACACACAAGTTTGTTAAGATAGCTAGCTAACATTTTCTCTGGTCCAAAGTTAAACCAACACAGAAGTTCAAAGACATTCAAAGTTCCTCCATAAAAGCCGCGCTCCTCCGTAGGTGTAATTCTGTGGACCTAATTCAGATAATGCATTCCCCAAACAAGATGCAGAGTGCTTCAAGACAAGCTTCCTCCATCCTCTCTCGCTCGCACCTCCCCCTCTAAATTTCATTTGCATCTTGCGCCCTGTTCCGTTATTATGAAACCAGGCTGTTGCAGCAAAATACAACTTGCTCTTAACAACTTTCCTACACAGATGAAATCACTTACCCGCTCCACAGCAAGCTGCTCTGTCCACACGGATTGGTGAAGTCATTTAATGTCACGCTAAATGTAAAAAATACATATATTTCAGAGGTTTAAAAATAAGCGAAAGGTACTGACATAACCAGCCTTTTTTTGGTTTGGATCGGATCAAAACTGTACTTTGCTGGTTGGAACAGTGGAACTGAATGAAAAATAATGATTCTGTTCAGAACTAAATTATTGAAAAATAATTTTTATTTCCAACCCCTCCCTGAATATTAGTTTCCAAAATGTAAGTATGTCAGTGGAGGCTGTTGAGGGGAGGTCGGCTCATAATAACGGCTGGAACGGAGCGAATGGAATGGCATCAAACACATGGAAACCATGGAAACCATTCCACTGATTCCGCTCCAGCCATTACCATGAGCCCGTCCTCCCCAATTAAGGTCCCACCAACCTCCATGTGAAGTAGGTACATCTAGCTGTACGATCACACGTTCTGATGGAATGGCTTGTCCTCTACTTTTACCTAGTACATTGAGTGAATGCTGGTGAGGGGGGGGAATATATTGGTTCCTTTTCTAAACATAACAATGTGAATGCAAAGAGGATTCAGACCATCAAATAGGTGAAGTGAGCTGGCAAAAGAGTCTGGCAAAAGAGTCTGGCAAAAGAGTCTGGCAAAAGAGTCTGGCAAAAGAGTCTGGCAAAAGAGTCTGGCAAAAGAGTCTGGCAAAAGAGTCTGGCAAAAGAGTCTGGCAAACTTTGATTCAAAAGTAAAGGCAGTGTGAGCGTTAAGATATATGAGACTAGATGTTAAAAGCGTGTGTTTAACTCCTCTGTGTGTGTTATTAGGTGTGCAGTGTGTGAGGCCCCTGCCATGGTGATCGCTGTACACAGTCAAACCATTCAGATCCCCACCTGCCCCAGCTACTGGGAACCACTGTGGATCGGATACTCCTTCATGATGGTACACACAGACACAGACTCACACTCACACTCACACACACACTCAGTCACTCACAGACACACACACATGCCAACCAACCCTTGCCAAGGTACACATGAATCAAGTTTTACATTTGAAATGTGTTAACACATATTCAAAGCCCACTATATCCACACACAACTTCCTCTTTATTTTACTCTTCTTCTTCTCTTCTATCTCTCCCTCCACCTCCCTCTCTAACAGCACACCAGTGCAGGTGCTGAGGGCTCTGGTCAGGCTCTGGCCTCTCCTGGCTCCTGTCTAGAGGAGTTCCGGAGCTCTCCCTTCATCGAGTGTCACGGCCGAGGGACCTGCAACTACTATGGCAACACATACAGCTTCTGGCTGGCCACTGTCGACCAATCAGAAATGTTCAGGTACCATCAATCAATCGACCAATGATTTTCCAAACAGGAAATGTTTAGGTACAAGACACTGAGGTTGCTACTGAAATAGCACCCTATTCCATATATAGTGCACTCTAGCTATAACTGGAAGTGCTAGCTAAACAGATTGGTTATTTTCATATACGATCTAAAGATCCCAGTGATCATACAGTGATGCCAACCCCTGACCTCTAACCCCTGACCCATAACAGGAAGCCACAGTCAGAGACGCTGAAGGCAGGTAACCTATCGACGCGCATTAGCCGCTGTGTGGTCTGTATGAAGAGGACGTAACAGCGCGGTGGCAACCGTTGCCGGGGATGACCGACAACGACAATGGCGGCAGGCGGGCGGAGTGGGGGTGATGTTGACGTCTCCGTGAGAACAAGGTGGAACTCCACTGGTGCATTGTCTTCCGGAAACAGCAACTTCATTGGTGCTACTGTGCAACACAGCAAGAAAAGAAAAAATGTTGATAAAATGAATTTATTTAATCTTTTATTCTTTTTACTTACCTCAAGTACGTCAAAAAGAAACACACAAAATCCACAAAAGGTGCCATGGTGAATGTGTGACAAAAGTGCATTTTGTTGAAATTTTTTCTGTATTTCGCAGAGAATATATATATATATATATATATAAAGTGTTATCAATAATGGTAACACTTCATTTTAAGGGGTCCTTATTACAGTGTAATTAAATGTGTAATTGCGCTGTATCAAATATTGTATTTAATTGTAATAACTCATAGTTACACTGTAATAACAACATGTAACTGGTGATAATTTCAGTCTGTAATTACAGGGGTGTAACAACAAATGCTTGTTACCATGCTTGTTACCATGCTTGTTACCATGCTTACCATGCTTGTTACCATGCTTACCATGCTTGTTACCATGCTTGTTACCATGCTTACCATGCTTGTTACCATGCTTGTTACCGTGCTTACCATGCTTGTTACCATGCTTACCATGCTTGTTACCATGCTTGTTACCATGCTTGTTACCAAGCTTACCATGCTTGTTACCATGCTTACCATGCTTGTTACCAAGCTTACCATGCTTGTTACCGTGCTTACCATGCTTGTTACAAATGGGAAAGTCTCCACTAAATTCACCAATAAGTGTTAACTGTCACAAGGTTGTAATCTCTTCTGGATAGATGTTCTGGGTCCAAGATTACAAAGTTTGGAGGCTCAATAGGCTCTAATTACCTACCCGTGAAGGCGCACACTTCAAAATCTCCGCTCGTTGTTGTTAGCAGTTTCCCCCCAAAACGTTTATCAACTTGGTTGAGTTTCCAAAAAACAGATCAGGTATAGGACAACCTCACTGACTGGAGTCTACCATATGGGTGTCCATACCGGATTATAATATATATTTTACTTACAATGATTGTGTATGTTGTCCATTATGTGGGAGGATAAACCCACAAGTACACCGCGGACTACATATAATATAAGTACAAGTACAATGTAATTACTGTTACAAAGGATTTCAGAACGTTAAAATGAAGTGTATCTTGATGGATACTTATTTGTAATTAACGTGTACTTATATAGTACATTGCCCATCCCGACAGCTTGGACCTCATTATAACACTTCTGGAAGCACCATCAAAGTGAGAAAATAAACACACTAGTACACAACAGAGTACATGTAATATATGTATAAGTACAATGTAATTATTTCTGCTAGCTAATCCAAAACATCTCAACAGATTGCATGGAAAGTCTATTCCGTAGATGGTAAAAAAAACTAGCTAGCTAGCCTAGTTGGTAGGCCTAATAAAAACGCCAGCTAACATTTGCTAGCTAGCCAACACAAGGCCAGCTAACTACATATGTTAAATGTTCCTCAACAGCAAAACCCTTGCAAAGTTACATGATGGAATAAGAGTTTGTCTTATGACCATTTTAAGTGCATTTATAAACCCCTATTCAACCAAGCTTAATAGGCTTTGGCACGAATGACCATAACTGTTTATGTGTCTAAAAAAAAATTAATTGAAGGTTAAAGTAATTGACCAATTGTCAAATGCACCATTAAATAATTGAAACAATGTTTTTGATGTGAACCATTTGGGAACCCTTTGTTGCCGTTGGACCTGGGTATCAGACTCCAGATCTTTTTTTGCAGAGTTGTGTCAATGTAGTGGTCGGTTTTTAATTGGCTAACACTTATCACGTGGTTTGTGCAGGCTGAAATATGGTGCGTTGGGATACTTTCGGAAACTGTAACATCTATAACAAGCATGGTAACAACCATTTGTTGTTACACCCCTGTGTGTAACAACAATTACCACCAGTTACATATTGTTATCACAGTGTAACTATAAGTTAGTTATTACAATTACCTACAATATTTGATACAGTGTAATTACATATGTGATTACACTGTAATAAGGACCCATTAAAATGAACTGTTACCAAAATAATACATGTGGATTTTTGGTTATTGGCACAGACGAGGTACATCATTTTGTTTTTAGACAGATGTGCTATTTTTTTAGTTTTTAGTATTTTTTTGTTTTGTTGTTACCAAATCGGCACTTTGACCTCGGAACATCAAAGAGAACAGATGCACTGATGAGCTTTCTTAGCGAGACTGATTATTTTCTAGGCTTACCTTTTTTTTAATGAATCTTTCCATTGTTCTTTTTTATAAAAAATAAAAAATAATAATTATCCTTGGTGCTATTAACTAACACTGCTGTGTCTCTCCCAGCCTGTTAACTACTGGCCTTATTTCTCTTCATGTAAGTAATTCAATGTGTATATTATGTAAGACATAAAATAGGTATTTAGCTATAATACGAATTTCTGGGTTATTTTTGTTTGTTCACTCTGCTTCACTCATTGCATTGATTCATGGATTCATTAATTCACTCATTCACTCACAAATATTGTACAAAGTATGGCATCAATAAATGAAACAGTATTTTATATATATATATATATATATATAGAAAAAAAGTATAATTATATCAACTTTATTTAGATACGGGCGTGAGATTTTTTCATCATTCATTTATTTTATCTCCAAAAGGTCGTCATTTTTTTCTCATTTCACAAAACTATTGACTGTTGTCCTCCTCCTGACAACAAAAGTGTTTCCCGGTCAACCAATCAAAGACCCTATCCTATGATGATGTACTGTGTATGATAATGCCAATATCTCAAGCTTTTGTATTCGATCTTTACTAGTAATCTATCGTTGAATGTAATAATAGGTTGATAATTAAATCCACTCCACACCATAATAGAAAATGACTCAAGTAAAAGTGATAGTCACTCAATAAAATACTACTTGAGTAATAGTCTAAAAGTATTTGGTTTTAAATAAATCATTTCAAATTCCTTATATTAAGTAAACCAGATGGCACTTTTTTTCTTTTTTTCCCCCGGGTACCCAGGGGCACACTCCAACGCTCAGACATCATTTACAAACTAAGCATGTGTGTTTAGTGAGTCTGCCAGATCAGAGGCAGTAGGGATGACCGGGGATGTTTTCTTGAAAGGGCGTGAATTGGACCATATTCCTGTCGAAATGTAAGGAGTACTTTTGGGCGTTAGGGAAAATATATGGAGTAAAAAATACATGATTTTCTTTAGGAATGTAGTCGAGTAAAAGTTGTCAAAAATATAAATTGGAAAGTACAGATACCCAAAAAAATACTTTATAAATAGTACTTTAAAGTATTTTTAATGAAGTATTTTACACCACCGATTCACATCTTTACTCTGGTCTACGCTGTCCCACTATGAACTGCCGGTAGTACGTTGCGTATTGTTATGTACTGCAAGAATAGAATTTAATAGAATTTGGTCTATTCTTTCTTTTTCTATTCTTCAGCCAATGAGGAGAGCTGTATGGGATGATTCTTCCTGTGATGTTTTTCCAAGCTACTTTTTCATTATTATTGTAATGTACTTCTGGGGTGTGAAAAAATTATATTAATTTCAGAAATCTATTGTTGTTTTTGTTTATTTCATGTTATATTATTCAGAAGTTGTTATAAACTTTCAAGACTGAAAAATAAACCCAAAGTCCGTCGTTTTGTGTGCAAATATTTCCCCCCTATCTTGTGCACACTATTTTGGAAGTGCACACTGTCTTGGAAGTGCCGTTAAAGATTACGGAGGATGAATTTTGTTTTTCATGAGCATGGCCTTATTTCTATTACAATAAGCAATAAGGAAGTAGCAGAGCAATTTATACACCGTGCATCTTTAAGTAAAAGTAGAACAAAAATGCTACGAAATATAGCTAGCTCTCTCTATCTCGCTTGTTTCTCCTTCAACTTTTGTAATGTTTCACTATTTCTATTTTTATTAAATTCACTTATGAGGATGGTCCTCGCATTCCTCCTTTGAGGAGCCTCCATTGCTGTTAGCAGTACATTGACTAATGTGCTTCTGTGCAATGTCTTATCAACATGCCTGCAGCTCACACAATACACTTTAATCCTGCACTGCCAAGATTCAAGGAGACATTGACTGTGCTAGACAATCACTAGAGATATGACAGCATAGCATAGAATGGAGTAGAATTACTGTCTGTAAATCAATGTTGTAATTCACACCATTCTGTACGGTGAGCGGTACACCACTTTGCTATGGGAGAAATGGTAATGTCTCAAAGCCATCACTTGAGGGAGAAAGATGAAGGTGGTAGGGAACAGTGGATCAACATCAGTCCCTAAATAACATTTAAAAAGCTAATGAATTAATCTAAATTAGCTTACATATACCTAAATAGCCTTTATTAAACAAAACCAATAAAACACAAATAGATCATTAAACCACACTGCAGTCTGTTTTGATTCCTGATATAGTTATTTACTATAATCCTATTACTATTGTCCTCAGGTAACGTTAAAGCTACCTGTCTGTTTCTCACAATAGGTCTTTAATATTAAACCCATTACAGGCTCATTGAGTAGCGTAGAATGATGAATCCTTTTTTAAGGACTTGGGCTTGGAAGGAGGTGACAGTACATTACATACTCAGGTTGTACAACTGATGTAGCCTACAACGCATTTGACACAACGGTTTTGGTACACCTAATATTGGGGTTTGTGATACAATGTGGTCTGTGTCAACATTTTGACACAACCATTGTGCAGTGTCTCCACAACGCGTGGGATAGCCCAGCCATAGGTCAGTTGAGGCAAGCGCCAGGTGGATTGGTACATATTTAGGATAATAGGATAGGGTAATAGGGTAATAGGCTAAGATAATAGGATAGGGTAATAGGCTAGGATAATAGGATAGGGTAATAGGGTAATAGGCTAGGATAATAGGGTAATAGGCTAGGATAATAGGATAGGGTAATAGGCTAGGGTAATAGGATAGGGTAATAGGCTAGGGTAATAGGATAGGGTAATAGGCTAGGATAATATGATAGGGTAATAGGCTAATAGGCTAGGATAATAGGATAGGGTAATAGGCTAGGATAATAGTATAGGGTAATAGGGTAATAGGCCAGGGTAATAGGCTAGGATAATAGGCCAGGGTAATAGGATAATAGACTAGGATAATAGACTAAGATAATAGGCTAGGATAATAGGCTATTAGGATAATAAGCCAAAAGAATAATAGGCTAGGTTAATAGTCTAGGATGATAGGCTAGTTAGCAGTTAAGATCAGTTAAGAGCGTTGGGCCAGTAACCAAAAGAGCTCTGATTCGAATCCCGAGCTGACTAGGTGAAAATTCTGTCGATGTCCAGTTGAGCAAGGCACTTAATTACTCATGTAGTTCACTCTGGATAAGAGCATCTGCTAAATGACTAAAATGTCAAATTGGCAAATCGCGCTGTTAAGACACTGATGCCCTTTGCAACCACATACCCATGTGAGAGTGGATTCTCGGCACACACTAGCATGAAAACTAAATACAGTTACAGTCTGTTTGTGGAAAATTATTTAAGACTGAGACTAAGACTAAGACTGAGCACACCCTTCCTCATTAACCTGTGGTGAATTATTCACAATTTTTTATGAAAAAACAAGGTTTATTCGTAAAATGGCTAAATAAAGAGCAAATTATTGATTATTATTCTATTATTATTTGTGCACTGGTCCTATAAGAGCTCTTTGTCACTTCCCACATGACAAAAACTCACTCTTTCTAATGTTTGATAAATGTATCGTATAGTGTGTGTGTGGTGTGTGTGCTTACAATGATGTCTAAAAACTACATTTGAGAGTGCGCTGACCCTGGTGCTAGAGGGGGTACAGCTGACCCTGGTGCTAGAGGGGTACAGCTGATCCTGGTGCTAGAGGGGGTACAGCTGACCCTGGTGCTAGAGGGGTACAGCTGACCCTGGTGCTAGAGGGGGTACAGCTGACCCTGGTGCTAGAGGGGGTACAGCTGACCCTGGTGCTAGAGGGGGTACAGCTGGAGGTTGAATGTTTGAAGGGGTACGGGACTATAAAAAGTTTGGGAATCACTGGTCTAGGCCCTATAGGTAATAGGCTTGGAGAATCCAGTTCTTAGAAGGATATCTGTCAAATGTAGATGACCTATGAATTAATGAATTTCGTGACTGCAGTTTGGGAATGAGGCTTCACACAAACACGAAGCCACACACACGCGGTAAAATAAGAAGATTACATGATTGTCCATTATCAACAGGAAACTGAAATATTTGTATTTTTTGGATTTAATCCCAACTCTCCCAAAACACACACATAATCCCTGTTTATACCAGGTGCTAACATGCATCATGTGTCCTGATCTTAAACACATTCTGATTCAGACCACATTTGTGGACAGCTGTGTAGACGTTTATTAAAATAGCTGATTTTGATAACCCTCTGTTACACTGGTTCCCCTCTAACCTCTAGTTTTCTCAGAAACAATGGCATTAGAAGAATGCTCTTATCCCATCCTGGATCTGAGGACAAACAGGTAAGAGGCTTGAGGGGTCAAGTTCCTGGAAGGACGGCTGGTTTCCTATAGAAGGTTGAATCCTATACCAGGGTTAATTGCTATAGCAGGATGATTCCAATAGCAGGTTGATTCCTATAGCAGGATGATTCCAATAGCAGGTTGATTCCTATAGCAGGTTGATTCCTATAGCAGGTCGATTCCTATAGCAGGTTAATTCCTATAGCAGGATGATTCCAATAGCAGGTTGATTCCTATAGCAGGTTGATTCCTATAGCAGGTCGATTCCTATAGCAGGTTAATTCCTATAGCAGGTCGATTCCTACAGTAAGTTGATTCCTATAGCAGGGTGATTCCTGTAGCAGGTTAATTGTTATAGCAGGATGATTCCAATAGCAGGTTGATTCCTATAGCAGGATGATTCCTATAGCAGGTCGATTCCTATAGCAGGTTGATTCCTATAGCAGTTCGATTCCTACAGTAAATTGATTCCTATAGCAGGAAGTTTCCTACAGCAGGTTAATTCCTATAGCAGGTCGATTCCTACAGTAAGTTGATTCCTATAGCAGGATGTTTCCTACAGCAGGTTAATTCCTATAGCAGGTTGATTCCTATAGCGGGTTGATTCCTATAGCAGGTTGATTGCTTTAGCAGGTTGATTCCTATAGCAGGTTGATTCCTATAGCAGGTTGATTCCTATAGCAGGTTGATTCCTATAGCAGGTTGATTCCTATAGCAGGATGATTCCTATAGCAGGATGATTCCTATAGAAGGATGATTCCTACAACAGGAAAACTCCTATAGCAGGTTGAATCCTATAGAAGGTTGTTTACTATAGTAGATTGTTTTCAATAGCAGGCTGATTCCTATAGCAGGTTGATTCCTATAGCAGGTGGAATCCTATAGCAGGATGATTCCTACAGCATGTTGATTCATATTGCATGTTGTTTTCTATTGCAGGTTGTTTCCTATAGCAGGTTGTTTTCTATAGCAGGTTGATTCCTATAGCAGGTTGATTCCTATAGCAGGTTGATTGCTTTAGCAGGTTGATTCCTATAGCAGGTTGATTCCTATAGCAGGTTGATTCCTATAGCAGGTTGATTCCTATAGCAGGTTGATTGCTTTAGCAGGTTGATTCCTATAGCAGGTTGATTCCTATAGCAGGTTGATTCCTATAGCGGGTTGATTCCTATAGCGGGTTGATTCCTATAGCAGGTTGATTGCTTTAGCAGGTTGATTCCTATAGCAGGTTGATTCCTATAGCAGGTTGATTCCTATAGCAGGTTGATTGCTTTAGCAGGTTGATTGCTTTAGCAGGTTGATTCCTATAGCAGGTTGATTTCTGTAGCAGGTTATTAGCTATGAATTAAGTTTGTGAATGAACTAAAGATCAGGTAAGCCCTCAGAGACACACACTTCACACGCACGCACGCACACGCACACACGCACACACACACACACACACATACACACACACACACACACACACACACACACACACACACACACACACACACACACACACACACACACACACACACACACACACACACACACACATATATAATGTCATGTAATATTTTCCAGTGTGTTGCAGTGTGAATTAATCCCATATTTGTGATTCTAATGAGGGATTCGTCCTGTGGGAGTTACAGGGAGAATACAGAATACAGAGAGAGTTATGTCTCTGATGGGCACTTATGTGACATTTGGACACACACTCCAGTCCTCAAACACACACACACACACACACACACACTTTCAAGGAGCGGGACACTAATCCGGATGCTTATAAGATTTCCTGCTATGCCCTCAGATGAACCATCAAACAGGCAAAGCGTCAATACAGGATTAAGATTGAATCCTACTACACCGGCTCTGACGCTCGTCGGATGTGGCAGGGCTTGAAAACTATTACGGACTACAAAGGGAAACCCAGCCGCGAGCTGCCCAGTGAAGCGAATCTACCAGATGAGCTAAATGCCTTTTATGCTCGCTTTGAGGCAAGCAACACTGAAGCATGCATGAGAGCACCAGCTGTTCCGGACAACTGTGTGATAACGCTCTCGGTAGCCGATGTGAGCAAGACCTTTAAACGGGTCAACATTCACAAAGAATGTTATTTGTTTTGTACACTGCTGCTATTTGCTGTTTATTATCTGTGCATAGTCACTTCAGCCCTACCTACATGTCCAAATTACCTCGACTAACCTGTACCCCTCCACATTGACTCGGTACCGGTACCCCCCACATCGGTACCGGTACCCCCTGTATATAGCCTCCACATTGACTCGGTACCGGTACCCCCTGTATATAGCCTCCACATTGACTCGGTACCAGTACCCCCTGTATGTAGCCTCATTATTGTTATTTTATTATGTTGCTTTTTTATTTACATTTTTTTTAAAAATATTTTCTTAATTCTTTCTTCAACTGCTCTGTTGGTTAAGGGCTTGTAAGTAAGAATTTCACGGTAAGGTTGTATTCGGTGCATGTGACAAAATAAAGTTTGATTTGATTTGACACAGAGAAGAAGAAGAAGAAGAGATGGTCAGGGTGAGTTGCAAAGCCAGACCACTTAGCTCACACAGAGGCAGCCGGTCACATAGGTGGGGAGTCAAGTACAGTGGAAGGATCTGACGGACAGTCCCAAGACAGAGACATGGATGGGAAATGACCACGGAGAAAGTGAGTGATGGTAAAGGAGAGGAAAGAAGTATGAGGAGAGGTTTGGCAAATTCCCGGTCCATGAACTGACCTTACCAAGCCACACAAACGGAACTGGGAGAAACAGTATGAACCCACAAGGATAAAGGGGAGGAATTTATTTTATTTTAATTTTATTTATTTCACCTTTATTTAACCAGGTAGGCTAGTTGAGAACAAGTTCTCATTTGCAACTGCGACCTGGCCAAGATAAAGCATAGCAGTGTGAACAGACAACACAGAGTTACACATGGAGTAAACAATTAACAAGTCAATAACACAGTAGAAAAAAAAGGGGGAGTCTATATACATTGTGTGCAAAAGGCATGAGGAGGTAGGCGAATAATTACAATTTTGCAGATTAATAACACTGGAGTGATAAATGATCAGATGGTCATGTACAGGTAGAGATATTGGTGTGCAAAAGAGCAGAAAAGTAAATAAATAATAACAGTATGGGGATGAGGTAGGTAAAAATGGGTGGGCTATTTACCGATAGAATAAACAAATTAACAAGTCAATAACACAGTAGAAAACAAAGGGGGAGTCTATATACAATGTACAATGTGCAAAAGGCATGAGGAGGTAGACGAATAGTTACAATTTTGCAGATTAACACTGGAGTGATATATGATCAGGTGGTCATGTACAGGTAGAGATATTGGTGTGCAAAAGAGCAGAAAAGTAAATAAATAAAAACAGTATGGGGATGAGGTAGGTGAAAATGGGTGGGCTATTTACCAATAGACTATGTACAGCTGCAGCGATCGGTTATCTGCTCAGATAGCTGATGTTTGAAGTTGGTGAGGGAGATAAAAGTCTCCAACTTCAGCGATTTTTGCAATTCGTTCCAGTCACAGGCAGCAGAGTACTGGAACGAAAGGCGGCCAAATGAGGTGTTGGCTTTAGGGATGATCAGTGAGATACACCTGCTGGAGCGCGTGCTACGGATGGGTGTTGCCATCGTGACCAGTGAACTGAGATAAGGCGGAGCTTTACCTAGCATGGACTTGTAGATGACCTGGAGCCAGTGGGTCTGGCGACGAATATGTAGCGAGGGCCAGCCGACTAGAGCATACAAGTCGCAGTGGTGGGTGGTATAAGGTGCTTTAGTGACAAAACGGATGGCACTGTGATATACTGCATCCAGTTTGCTGAGTAGAGTGTTGGAAGCCATTTTGTAGATGACATCGCCGAAGTCGAGGATTGGTAGGATAGTCAGTTTTACTAGGGTAAGCTTGGCGGCGTGAGTGAAGGAGGCTGCGGAATAGAAAGCCGACTCTTGATTTGATTTTTGATTGGAGATGTTTGATATGAGTCTGGAAGGAGAGTTTGCAGTCTAGCCAGACACCTAGGTACTTATAGATGTCCACATATTCAAGGTCGGAACCATCCAGGGTGGTGATGCTAGTCGGGCATGCGGGTGCAGGCAGCGATCGGTTGAAAAGCATGCATTTGGTTTTACTAGCGTTTAAGAGGAGTTGGAGGCCACGGAAGGAGTGTTGTATGGCATTGAAGCTTGTTTGGAGGTTAGATAGCACAGTGTCCAATGACGGGCCGAAAGTATATAGAATGGTGTCGTCTGCGTAGAGGTGGATCAGGGAATCGCCCGCAGCAAGAGCAACATCATTGATATACACAGAGAAAAGAGTCGGCCCGAGAATTGAACCCTGTGGTACCCCCATAGAGACTGCCAGAGGACCGGACAGCATGCCCTCCGATTTGACACACTGAACTCTGTCTGCAAAGTAATTGGTGAACCAGGCAAGGCAGTCATCCGAAAAACCGAGGCTACTGAGTCTGCCGATGAGAATATGGTGATTGACAGAGTCGAAAGCCTTGGCAAGGTCGATAAAGACGGCTGCACAGTACTGTCTTTTATCGATGGCGGTTATGATATCGTTTAGTACCTTGAGTGTGGCTGAGGTGCACCCGTGACCGGCTCGGAAGCCAGATTGCACAGCGGAGAAGGTACGGTGGGATTCGAGATGGTCAGTGACCTGTTTGTTGACTTGGCTTTCGAAGACCTTAGATAGGCAGGGCAGGATGGATATAGGTCTGTAACAGTTTGGGTCCAGGGTGTCTCCCCCTTTGAAGAGGGGGATGACTGCGGCAGCTTTCCAATCCTTGGGGATCTCAGACGATATGAAAGAGAGGTTGAACAGGCTGGTAATAGGGGTTGCGACAATGGCGGCGGATAGTTTCAGAAATAGGGGTCCAGATTGTCAAGCCCAGCTGATTTGTACGGGTCCAGGTTTTGCAGCTCTTTCAGAACATCTGCTATCTGGATTTGGGTAAAGGAGAACCTGGAGAGGCTTGGGCGAGGAGCTGCCGGGGGCGGAGCTGTTGGCCGAGGTTGGAGTAGCCAGGCGGAAGGCATGGCCAGCTGTTGAGAAATGCTTGTTGAAGTTTTCGATAATCATGGATTTATCGGTGGTGACCGTGTTACCTAGCCTCAGTGCAGTGGGCAGCTGGGAGGAGGTGTTCTTGTTCTCCATGGACTTCACAGTGTCCCAGAACTTTGTGGAGTTGGAGCTACAGGATGCAAACTTCTGCCTGAAGAAGCTGGCCTTAGCTTTCCTGACTGACTGCGTGTATTGGTTCCTGACTTCCCTGAACAGTTGCATATCGCTGGGACTATTCAATGCTATTGCAGTCCGCCACAGGATATTTTTGTGTTGGTCGAGGGCAGTCAGGTCTGGAGTGAACCAAGGGCTGTATCTGTTCTTAGTTCTGCATTTTTGAACGGAGCATGCTTATCTAAAATGGTGAGGAAGTTACTTTTAAAGAATGACCAGGCATCCTCAACTGACGGGATGAGGTCAATGTCCTTCCAGGATACCCGGGCCAGGTCGATTAGAAAGGCCTGCTCACAGAAGTGTTTTAGGGAGCGTTTGACAGTGATGAGGGGTGGTCGTTTGACTGCGGCTCCGTAGCGGATACAGGCAATGAGGCAGTGATCGCTGAGATCCTGGTTGAAGACAGCAGAGGTGTATTTGGAGGGCCAGTTGGTCAGGATGACGTCTATGAGGGTACCCTTGTTTACAGATTTAAGGTTGTACCTGGTGGGTTCCTTGATGATTTGTGTGAGATTGAGGGCATCTAGCTTAGATTGTAGGACTGCCGAGGTGTTAAGAGGTGTAATTTTCAAAATTAGGAGTTCAAACTGTTTGGGTATGGACCTGGAAAGTATGACATTACTTTGCAGGCTCTCTCTGCAGTAAACTGCAACTCCTCCCCCTTTGGCAGTTCTATCTTGACGGAAAATGTTATAGTTGAGTATGGAAATCTCTGAATTTTTTGTGGCCTTCCTGAGCCAGGATTCAGACACGGCAAGGACAGAGTGTGCAGAGTGTGCTAAAGTAGTGAGTAAAACAAACTTAGGGAGGAGGCTTCTGATGTTGACATGCATGAAACCAAGGCTTTTTTGATCACAGAAGTCAACAAATGAGGGTGCCTGGGGACATGCAGGGCCTGGGTTTACCTCCACATCACCCGCGGAACAGAGGAGGAGTAGAATGAGGGTGCGG
>NC_056438.1:12241686-12252541 GCF_018296145.1 Oncorhynchus tshawytscha | reverse complement strand
CTTGGATCATCTTGAATGATGGTGTGTGCGTGACATAAACCAGATGAAGGCTCTCTACGTTGTCGGTGAAATCCCTAACCTTTCCTCTTGATGAACTGCCACATCTGAAAACACACACACACACTCTGAGACTTGGGACAGTGCTGTTTTGAAACTCAAGTTTGCCACAAATACTACCTCTCTGAGAGATACCCGCTAGGTATGTGTGTGTATTTCTGTGCTGCCTGCTGCTAACAGAAGCAGTAAATAAACTCTAACCAATCACATGATTGTGTTGAAATGCCCTCCATACCAACCCCACACACAGCAGGACTGACCTACGTCACACACACACACACACAGTCATATGTCCATACCTCCAATGCCCCTGTGGAGGTCAGTCTGTCAGCAGGGCAAGGGAGCCTCATCTCCCTGTGACGCAGGACATTTCCCTGGAAGGAACGCACTTTCCACCCCTCCCCCTCCCTCCCTCCCTCCCTCCCTCCCTCCCCCAAGCACACACACACACACACACAAACACACACATACACACACATACACATAAACACACACACACATAAACACACACACATACACACCCCCGCACGCACACACACACACGCACGCGCACGCCACATACACACCCCCCGACGTCGGCCTCTCTTACACTGCCTTTTTCTTTTTGAGGTGTTGGTGATTAGGGCCTGGCCCGGGTGAGCATTATGTCCTCCAACTTGATGGCGGAAATATTATGTGGAAAAAGTTGAAATAGCAGAGTTTGTCAGGAGCCTATCAGACTGCTGCTTTCCATTGCAGTGCCATTCGAATGTGTGTTTGTGCATTCTCTGTGTGTGTGTGTGTGTATTTGTATTTATTAATTTATTAAGGATCCCCATTAGTTCCGGCCAAGGCAGAAGCTACTCTTCCTGGGTTTATTAAGGATCCCCATTATATACAATTAAAAATATTACATGATATTATGTGTGTGTGTGATTGTTTTTGTTTGCACGCTTGTGAGTGTGTCCAGTGGCTGGGTGGTGGCAGGTTGTGAGGATCAATAGATGTGTTATTATGGGTCAAGTAGATACCTGACTAGAGGACAGGATAAGACCTGGTAAAGGACTTCAGAGGGATGACTGGCTCTCATGTTGTCTGCATCTGTGTCTTACGGAGATCAGCGTATTTTGTGAAGTTGTGTTCAGGTTGTGGTCAGGTTGTGTTCAGGTTGTGGTCAGGTTGTGTTCAGGTTGTGGTCAGGTTGTGGTCAGGTTGTGTTCAGGTTGTGGTCAGGTTGTGTTCAGGTTGTGGTCAGGTTGTGTTCAGGTTGTGGTCAGGTTGTGTTCAGGTGGTGTTCAGGTTGTGATCAGGTTGTGGTGAGGTTGTGTTCAGGTTGTGGTCAGGTTGTGTTCAGGTTGTGGTCAGGTTGTGTTCAGGTTGTGGTCAAGTTGTAGTCAGGTTGTGTTCAGGTTGTGATCAGGTTGTGTTCAGGTTGTAGTCAGGTTGTAGTCAGGTTGTGTTCAGATTGTGGTCAGGTTGTGGTCAGGTTGTGTTCGGGTTGTGGTCAGGTTGAAGGAAGACTTTTGCTCATCTTTTTAGTGACCAGAAGAATGTCTGCCTCTATAGCCATGACCCCAGGTTGACCTGTTGTTCAACAGGGGGGGGGATATCAGCACAGCTTCCAGGAAGAGCTGAGACACATCTCTGACTTAGACCCTTACAGTCATTGCTTGAGCCTTTACAGACACTCAGAATTTGCTTTGTCTATGATTTTGAGAGTGACTACATTTTTCCAACCCCTTCCCTCATCTGTTTACCAAAACAGTGTGGGTGTTGACGACTTTGTTATTGTTTGAGCTGCAGATTGCCCCTTTAAGCATGGGAGGAGGACGGGAAAGGCCTATATACTTCTCTATGTGGCGGCTGATCAAAGCCAGAGCTCAGCTGATTGCTGTCCTGTCCCTGTGACTGTTATGTGGACTTTACCTTGTTTTGACAATCAGGAGCCTCTCTCTCTCTCTCCTGTGGACTTTGGGACTAACACTGGGTTAGTCAGAGAGCTAGAAACACATCTACAGTATAGTGGAGTGAGTGAGTGAGAGTGAGAGTGAGTGAGAGTGAGAGAGAGAGAGAGAGAGAGAGAGAGACAAAGAGAGAAAGAAACAAAGAGATAGAAAGAGCGAGAGAGACAGAAGCCCACTACTAGCATGTTCTATCTGATAACAGTGTTTGTATCCAATTAGAATGTGTTTCCTTCAGTAATCTGGAGATACAAAGACCATTCCCAACCGTCTAGCTGTCAGAAATACAGTACTTCAGTTCATATTACACCGAGGTCATAAAGTAACCATGACTAAATGTTTCCTTACACTGCTCGGCCATGGTATCACACTTTGTTTACTATCGTCTGACCTTCCAACAGTTGTGGGCTCTGGTTCCCTTTTGGTCCAGTTTCCCAATCAAACTGAACACTCCAGAACCATCAACTTAGTAGTCCACTATGGTCAAATGTAACCCTGATAGCGGTGGGATTTGAACCCACGCCCCGAAGAGACTGGAGCCGAAATTCAGCACCGCTCGGCCACACTATCACACAGAGTGAGGAGCTATCTATAGCCCAAAGCAGTCACTGCAACCAGAGGCCATGACTCACATCTCAGAGGAGCAGTGTTGATCTAGGATCAGTTTAGACTTTTAGATCACAACGAATAATCATGTGTGTGTGTGTGTGTGTGTGTGTGTGTGTGTGTGTGTGTGTGTGTGTGTGTGTGTGTGTGTGTGTGTGTGTGTGTGTGTGTTGTGTGTGTGTGTTTGCACGCTTGTGAGTGTGTCCAGTGGCTGGGTGGTGGCAGGTTGTGAGGGATCAATAGATGTGTTATTATGGGTCAAGTAGATACCTGACTAGAGGACAGGATAAGACCTGGTAAAGGACTTCAGAGGGATGACTGGCTCTCATGTTGTCTGCATCTGTGTCTTACGGAGATCAGCGTATTTTGCGAAGTTGTGTTCAGGTTGCATTCAGGTAGTGTTCAGGTTGTGTTCAGGTTGTAGTCAGGTTGTGTTCAGGTTGTGTTCAGGTTGTAGTCAGGTTGTAGTCAGGTTGTGTTCAGATTGTGGTCAGGTTGTGGTCAGGTTGTGTTCGGGTTGTGGTCAGGTTGAAGGAAGACTTTTGCTCAACTTTTTAGTGACCAGAAGAATGTCTGCCTCTATAGCCATGACCCCAGGTTGACCTGTTGTTCAACAGGGGGGGGGATATCAGCACAGCTTCCAGGAAGAGCTGAGACACATCTCTGACTTAGACCCTTACAGTCATTGCTTGAGCCTTTACAGACACTCAGAATTTGCTTTGTCTATGAATTTGAGAGTGACTACATTTTTCCAACCCCTTCCCTCATCTGTTTACCAAAACAGTGTGGGTGTTGACCACGTTGTTATTGTTTGAGCTGCAGATTGCCCCTTTAAGCATGGGAGGAGGACGGGAAAGGCCTATATACTTCTCTATGTGGCGGCTGATCAAAGCCAGAGCTCAGCTGATTGCTGTCCTGTCCCTGTGACTGTTATGTGGACTTTACCTTGTTTTGACAATCAGGAGCCTCTCTCTCTCTCTCCCTGTGGACTTTGGGACTAACACTGGGTTAGTCAGAGAGCTAGAAACACATCTACAGTATAGTGGAGTGAGAGTGAGTGAGAGTGAGAGTGAGAGAGAGAGAGAGAGAGAGAGAGAGACAAAGAGAGAAAGAAACAAAGAGATAGAAAGAGCGAGAGAGACAGAAGCCCACTACTAGCATGTTCTATCTGATAACAGTGTTTGTATCCAATTAGAATGTGTTTCCTTCAGTAATCTGGAGATACAAAGACCATTCCTAACCCTCTAGCTGTCAGAAATACAGTACTTCAGTTCATAGTACACCGAGGTCATAAAGTAACCATGACTAAATGTTTCCTTACACTGCTCGGCCATGGTATCACACTTTGTTTACTATAGTCTGACCTTCCAACAGTTGTGGGCTCTGGTTCCCTTTTGGTCCAGTTTCCCAATCAAACTGAACACTCCAGAACCATCAACTTAGTAGTCCACTATGGTCAAATGTAACCCTGATAGCGGTGGGATTTGAACCCACGCCCCCGAAGAGACTGGAGCCGAAATTCAGCACCGCTCGGCCACACTATCACACAGAGTGAGGAGCTATCTATAGCCCAAAGCAGTCACTGCAACCAGAGGCCATGACTCACATCTCAGAGGAGCAGTGTTGATCTAGGATCAGTTTAGACTTTTAGATCACAACGAATAATCATGTGTGTGTGTGTGTGTGTGTGTGTGTTTGCACGCTTGTGAGTGTGTCCAGTGGCTGGGTGGTGGCAGGTTGTGAGGGATCAATAGATGTGTTATTATGGGTCAAGTAGATACCTGACTAGAGGACAGGATAAGACCTGGTAAAGGACTTCAGAGGGATGACTGGCTCTCATGTTGTCTGCATCTGTGTCTTACGGAGATCAGCGTATTTTGCGAAGTTGTGTTCAGGTTGCATTCAGGTAGTGTTCAGGTTGTGTTCAGGTTGTAGTCAGGTTGTGTTCAGGTTGTGGTCAGGTTGTGTTCAGGTTGTAGTCAGGTTGTAGTCAGGTTGTGTTCAGATTGTGGTCAGGTTGTGTTCAGGTTGTAGTCAGGTTGTGTTCAGGTTGTAGTCAGGTTGTGTTCAGGTTGTAGTCAGGTTGTGGTCAGGTTGTGTTCAGGTTGTGGTCAAGTTGTAGTCAGGTTGTGTTCAGGTTGTGGTCAGGTTGTGGTCAGGTTGTGATCAGGTTGTGATCAGGTTGTGGTCAGGTTGTGTTCAGGCTGTGTTCAGGCTGTGTTCAGGTTGTAGTCAGGTTGTGGTCAGGTTGTGTTCAGGTTGTGGTCAAGTAGTAGTCAGGTTGTGGTCAGGTTGTGATCAGGTTGTGTTCAGGCTGTGTTCAGGTTGTGGTCAGGTTGTGGTCAGGGTGTGGTCAGGTTGAATCCTAATTGAAGAAGGAAGACTTTTGCTCATCTTTTTAGTGACCAGAAGAATGTCTGCCTCTATAGCCATGACCCCAGGTTGACCTGTTGTTCAACAGGGGGATATCAGCACAGCTTCCAGGAAGAGCTGAGACACATCTCTGACTTAGACCCTTACAGTCATTGCTTGAGCCTTTACAGACACTCAGAATTTGCTTCGTCTATGATTTTGAGAGTGACTACATTTTTCCAACCCCTTCCCTCATCTGTTTACCAAAACAGTGTGGGTGTTGACCACTCTGTTATTGTTTGAGCTGCAGATTGCCCCTTTAAACATGGGAGGAGGACGGGAAAGGCCTATATACTTCTCTATGTGGCGGCTGATCAAAGCCAGAGCTCAGCTGATTGCTGTCCTGTCCCTGTGACTGTTATGTGGACTTTACCTTGTTTTGACAATCAGGAGCCTCTCTCTCTCTCTCCCTGTGGACTTTGGGACTAACACTGGGTTAGTCAGAGAGCTAGAAACACATCTACAGTATAGTGGAGTGAGAGTGAGAGTGAGAGTGAGAGAGAGAGAGAGAGAGAGAGAGAGAGAAAACAGTGTTCGTATCCAATTAGAATGTATTTCCTTCAGTAATCTGGAGAGACCATTCCCAACCCTCTAGCTGTCAGAAATACAATAATTCAGTTCATAGTACACCAAGGCCATAAAGTAACCATGACAACTGTGAGTGACAACATTTTTCCCCACACAACTTTGTTTACTATAGTCTGATCTTCCAACAGTTGTGGGCTCTGGTTCCCTTTTGGTCCAGTTTCCCAATCAAACTGAACACTCCAGAACCATCAATTTAGTAGTCCACTATGGTCAAATGTAACCCTGATAGCGGTGGGATTTGAACCCACGCCCCCGAAGAGACTGGAGCCGAAATTCAGCACCGCTCGGCCACACTATCACACAGAGTGAGGAGCTATCTATAGCCCAAAGCAGTCACTGCAACCAGAGGCCATGACTCACATCTCAGAGGAGCAGTGTTGATCTAGGATCAGTTTAGACTTTTTTCAATGAATAGGATTTTATGGACAGATCCTTGATCAGCACTCCTACTCTGAAACACGTTGTGGATTCAGGCCCAGGAGGACTCCCTTCTGTAAACATATTTATAGACCGTGATAGGGTAACATGGGGTGGGAGAGAAACATAAACAAAGTTGTGTGACAGGTTGTGTGTAATAGTGTGGCCGAGCGGTCTAAGGAACTGGTTCAAGGCTCTAATCTCCTTGGGGCTGTGGGTTTGAATCCCACTGCTGTCAGGCTTCCTTTTGACCAGTGTTGTCTACATACTGGAACATTCGGAGGTACTCGACAGAGTAGCCTGAGAAACACTAAGCTGTTTGGGCCAAAAGGTAACCAGAGCCCACAACTACTAGAAGGTCAAACTTTGACCTAAATGTCACTTTTAGAAAGGTGGTCAAACTGTCAGGGCTGTTTTTGGTTCGTTGCTTTCTGGGTAGAGACCTTTGGAAAGCAAACATGTGCATGGCGGGGTAACGTGTATGTATCATGTTGAGTGTGGAGTGACTATTTGTATACAGCAGTTCTGTGTGTCTAAGCCATTTTCCCCTCTGGGAGATGAACATTAATACCATCATACACATTCAGTGGATTCAGAAAGTATTCAGACCCCTTAATTACATTTTTTTTACATTACAGCCTTATTCTAAAATGGATTAAATTGTTCCACTCATCAATCTACACACAATACCCCATAACAACATCACAATACCCCATGAAGACATCACAATACCCCATAAAGACATCACAATACCCCATAAAGACATCACAATACCCCATAAAGACATCACAATACCCCATAACGACATCACAATACCCCATAAAGACAAAGCAAAAACTGTTTTTAAGAAATGTTTAGAATTTTATTTAAAAAATGTCAAACTGAAATATAACATTTACATAAGTATTCAGATCCTTTACTCAGTACTTTGTTGAAGCACCTTTGGCAGTGATTACAGCCTTGAGTCATCTTGGGTATGACGCTACAAGCTTGGCACACAAGTATTTGGGAAGTTTCTCCCATTCTTCTCTGCAGATCCTATCAAACTCTCTCAGGTTGAATGGGGAGCATTGCTGCACAGTAATTTTCAGGTTTCTCCAGAGATGTTCAATCAGGTTCAAGGACATTCAGCGACTGGTCCAGAAGCCACTCCTGCGTCGTCTTGGCTGTGTGCTTAGGGCCGTTGTCCTGTTGGAAGGTGAACCTTCTCTACAGTCTGAGGTCCTGAGAGCTCTGGAGCAGGTTTTCATCAAGGATCTCTCTGACCTTTGCTCCGTTCATCTCTCCAAGTTGTTGAAAAACATCCCCACATCATCTTTCACCATAGGGATGGTGCCAGGTTTCCTCCAGGGGTGACACTTAGCATTCAGGTCAGAGTTGAATCTTGGTTTTATCAGACCAGAGAATCTTGTTTCTCATGGTCAGAGTCCTTTAGGTGCCTGTTGGAAAGCTCCATGCGGGCTGTCTTGTGCCTTTTACTGAGGAGTGGGCTTCCGTCTTCCCACTCTACCATAAAGGCCTGATTGGTGGAGTGCTGCAGAGATGGTTGTCCTTCTGGAAGGTTCTCCCATCTCCACAGAGGAACTCTGTCAGAGTGACCTTCTCCCCCGATTGCTCAGTTTGGCCATGCGGCCAGCTCTAGGAAGTCTTGATGGTTTCAAACTTCTTCCATTTCAGAATGATAGAGGCCACTGTGTTCTTGGGGACCTTCAATGCTGCAGACATTTTCTTGGTACCCTTCCCCAGATCTGTGTCTCGACACAATCCTGTCTTGGAACTTCACGGACAATTCCTTCGACCTCGTGACTTTTATGCTCTGACATGCACTGTCAACTGTGGGACCTTATATAGACAGGTGTGTGCCTTTCCAAATCATCTCTAATCAATTCAATTTACCACAGGTGGACGCTAATCAAGTTGTAGAAACATCTAAAAGATGATCAACAGAAACAGGATTCACCGAAGCTCAATTTAAATTGAGATGGCAAAGGGTCTGAATACTAATGTAAAAGTATATTTCTAAAAAACAGTTTTTGCATGGGGTATTGTGGGGTATTGTGTGTAGGTTGATGAGGGGGAAAAAATAATATTATCCATTTTAGAATAAGGCTGTAACGTAACAAAATGTGGGAAAAGTCAAGAATACTTTCTGAATGCAAGCGCACACACACACACACACACACACACAAGAATACAAAATGAGGGACAGTTGACGCAGTAAGATGTACATTAACACATTTTATTTCAATAGCTCTATCAAAGCAACAACAGTGATAAATATAAACACTATGCAACGCTCAACATTCCTTCAATAGAGCCCCCCCACCCCCCAGGAAGTAAATGAGAAATAAAGACAAGGAAAAAGGTGCCTTGAGGAGCCATTAACATGCAGAAAAACAACTATGCTATTTAAAGGGGGGTTGGGTGGAATCCACCAAGAACAGTTATTTTGAAAAATCATTCTGATTTTAATTGTTTTCCCCCTAAAGACGTACGTTGCTGAGAAAATATAATGCACATCTGAG
This sequence comes from Oncorhynchus tshawytscha, assembly GCF_018296145.1. Lineage (NCBI taxonomy): Eukaryota > Metazoa > Chordata > Actinopteri > Salmoniformes > Salmonidae > Oncorhynchus > Oncorhynchus tshawytscha. The sequence continues at coordinate 12,243,996 of NC_056438.1, read as the reverse complement.
GATCAACAACTCCACAGTATGAAGAGAACGTTCCGTAAAGCTAAATTACAAAGCCATTCAATTCTGAAAGAAAACACAGGTAGCAATGAAAATGACACCTTCCTCATCACTGTGGCGGTTGCCATCAATCAACCAGTTGTTATTTCGTACTACACAGCAGCAAATAAAATAGTAATAGTTACAAAACATTAGGCAGCGAGTTCAACTTCTTTTCACTTTAAAAAAATATTTTTAATTTTTTTTTTTTACAAAACTGCAAAATTTCAAGTCGAACTTTTGGAAAAAAAGTTTCTGTCTGTTTAGTTTAAAAATGATTTGAAACCCTCGTCTGTCTTTAGGAGTCTCAGCCAAAAGTATCAACACTACAGAGATTTAACTTCTGCTCTGTTCTGTAAACTAGATGAAACAAAGAAAATACAACTGTTTACGCAGTTCCACTTCCTCTGTAATATATTACGTAGGTATTATTATCCAGAGTTTCCCATTCTTTTCTCAAGGGTTTGTTATCGTTTACTCAGAACGCTATGGCCCAACTTAGTATGCACACTAGTAGCTTGTCGCACACTACTGAGAATGCAAGTCCAGTACATGTCTAGAATGGTGTTTTGGGACGTGACCGTAGTGGCCAATCTCAGATCAGCACAGTACAAAGCAGAATCTTCATTCACTAAAACTAAATCGTAAGAAAAACTGAGCAATGCCGATAGGCCTGATAATCGATACTCATCCCTCTGATTGATTGAATTGATTAGATAATTGATTAGGTAAGACTTCTCAATCACAGAAAGTATTTGGCCAAACAAAGCCTTTGTATTGGTCAAATCTAATAGCTCAAAGCCAAAAAGCAATGCAGCAAAACCAAAACAAATTAAACATTGGTCAAACTAAACGTACCCGGAATATGAAAGCAACAAAGTTTGTTTCAGCGCATATCATCATAACCTTTCAAATTCCAATGTTTTTTTATAAACAAATAAAAGTTTAAAATTTTGCAGACAAATCACAGTACAGCCTTTAAAATGTGTTCCAACCATAGAATTAGAATGATTATCATTCTAGTTCTATAGTTCCAGCCTTGGTAGTTATGGTAACGTTTCCTTTTCCATAACATAACAGTAGGTTCTGTGCCATATAACTGTACCATAGAAGACATTGGTTGTACCAAATGGGGTAAAACAGGTTCAGTCACCCTATTCCTGGAGGGGTAGCTAGATGGGATGTGAATGGTTGTGGAAAGGGTTTGGGGTCAACTTTCTCATTTTGTCCTATTTTCTACACCAACAAATATAATCATCATCATCATCATCGCCCTCTTACTGAAAACACACTTCATTTTTTGCTTTTCACATTCTCTCTCTTTTCGAAACAAAAAGTCAAGCTCGTTTTTATTTCTCCACTAACATTTTGGAGAGGTAAGGAGAGAAAGAGGAGGAGGAAGGAGGCAGTATAATGCTCAGGTGAGTACCAAAAAAAGAGGTAAGGAGAGAAAAGAGGAGGAGGAAGGAGGCAGTATAATGCTCAGGTGAGTACCAAAAAAAAGAAAAAAAAAAAAAAGAAAACCCAGGTCACACAATCGATAGGGGCTCTAACACCTCCTCCTCCTTCGTCCATCTCTCCCTCCCTCTACACCCCTACAGTGGGTTAACTACCTAAACGGCTGGCAGAGATACACAACAGTCCTCTAGGGCTGACTGCGTCCAGCCTTTCAGAAGGGAGAGGAGGAAATAAGTGGAATACAAAAACCCATGGCACACTTCAGAGTCAAAATACGTTCCATTCAGTGGATTTCAGTCCGCTAAGATGAAGTCTGCAGTGAACACTAATCTGTACGTATCTGTACGTATAAAAGTAAAACACTGAAGGGAAAATCAGATGATGAAGAGGAAAGGCCTTCAGCTTTACGACAGATGAAGAGGAAAGGCCTTCAGCTTTACGACAGATGATGAAGAGGAAAGGCCTTCAGCTTTACGACAGATGAAGAGGAAAGGCCTTCAGCTTTACGACAGATGATGAAGAGGAAAGGCCTTCAGCTTTACGACAGATGAAGAGGAAAAGGCCTTCAGCTTTACGACAGATGATGAAGAGGAAAGGCCTTCAGCTTTACGACAGATGATAAAGAGGAAACGCCTTCAGCTTTACGACAGGCGTTCCGTCACTCCTCCTCGGTTCTCAAGTTGTGTGCCAACACTTGTCTTTTTTGAACTTCTTTCCTGTCAGAAAATGAAACCGATGAGTCTCGTTGTGTGGTGAGAGTTGATGGTGGAAATGTGGGTTGTTTTTGGCAAGATGCAACAAAACAAAACCTGTGTG
>NC_056438.1:12231686-12234186 GCF_018296145.1 Oncorhynchus tshawytscha | reverse complement strand
TACAGGGGGAAGAAGACAGGAATGCTGGCTAATGCGCTTTCTATCTGTCTGTTACAGGGGAGACAGGAATGCTGGCTAACGCTTTCTATCTGTCTGTTACAGGGGGAGACAGGAATGCTGGCTAACGCTTTCTATCTGTCTGTTACAGGGGGAGACAGGAATGCTGGCTAACGCTTTCTATCTGTCTGTTACAGGGGGAAGAAGACAGGAATGCTGGCTAACGCTTTCTATCTGTCTGTTACAGGGGAGACAGGAATGCTGGCTAACGCTTTCTATCTGTCTGTTACAGGGGGGAGACAGGAATGCTGGCTAACGCTTTCTATCTGTCTGTTACAGGGGGAGACAGGAATGCTGGCTAACGCTTTCTATCTGTCTGTTACAGGGGGAGACAGGAATGCTGGCTAACGCTTTCTATCTGTCTGTTACAGGGGGAGAGACAGGAATGCTGGCTAACGCTTTCTATCTGTCTGTTACAGGGGGAGACAGGAATGCTGGCTAACGCTTTCTATCTGTCTGTTACAGGGGAGACAGGAATGCTGGCTAACGCTTTCTATCTGTCTGTTACAGGGGGAGACAGGAATGCTGGCTAACGCTTTCTATCTGTCTGTTACAGGGGAGACAGGAATGCTGGCTAACGCTTTCTATCTGTCTGTTACAGGGGGACAGGAAGAAGACAGGAATGCTGGCTAACGCTTTCTATCTGTCTGTTACAGGGGGAGACAGGAATGCTGGCTAACGCTTTCTATCTGTCTGTTACAGGGGGAAGACAGGAATGCTGGCTAACGCTTTCTATCTGTCTGTTACAGGGGGAAGAAGACAGGAATGCTGGCTAACGCTTTCTATCTGTCTGTTACAGGGGGAGACAGGAATGCTGGCTAACGCTTTCTATCTGTCTGTTACAGGGGGAAGACAGGAATGCTGGCTAACGCTTTCTATCTGTCTGTTACAGGGGGAGACAGGAATGCTGGCTAACGCTTTCTATCTGTCTGTTACAGGGGGAGACAGGAATGCTGGCTAACGCTTTCTATCTGTCTGTTACAGGGGAGACAGGAATGCTGGCTAACGCTTTCTATCTGTCTGTTACAGGGGGAAGACAGGAATGCTGGCTAACGCTTTCTATCTGTCTGTTACAGGGGAAGACAGGAATGCTGGCTAACGCTTTCTATCTGTCTGTTACAGGGGGAGACAGGAATGCTGGCTAACGCTTTCTATCTGTCTGTTACAGGGGGGCTGGCTAGATCTGTCTGTTAGGAATGCTGGCTAACGCTTTCTATCTGTCTGTTACAGGGGGAGACAGGAATGCTGGCTAACGCTTTCTATCTGTCTGTTACAGGGGAGACAGGAATGCTGGCTAACGCTTTCTATCTGTCTGTTACAGGGGGAAGACAGGAATGCTGGCTAACGCTTTCTATCTGTCTGTTACAGGGGAGACAGGAATGTCTGTTACAGGGGGAGACAGGAACGCTTTCTATCTGTCTGTTACAGGGGGAGACAGGAATGCTGGCTAACGCTTTCTATCTGTCTGTTACAGGGGAAGACAGGAATGCTGGCTAACGCTTTCTATCTGTCTGTTACAGGGGGAAGACAGGAATGCTGGCTAACGCTTTCTATCTGTCTGTTACAGGGGGAGACAGGAATGCTGGCTAACGCTTTCTATCTGTCTGTTACAGGGGGAAGACAGGAATGCTGGCTAACGCTTTCTATCTGTCTGTTACAGGGGAAGACAGGAATGCTGGCTAACGCTTTCTATCTGTCTGTTACAGGGGAGACAGGAATGCTGGCTAACGCTTTCTATCTGTCTGTTACAGGGGAAGACAGGAATGCTGGCTAACGCTTTCTATCTGTCTGTTACAGGGGAGACAGGAATGCTGGCTAACGCTTTCTATCTGTCTGTTACAGGGGGAAGACAGGAATGCTGGCTAACGCTTTCTATCTGTCTGTTACAGGGGAGACAGGAATGCTGGCTAACGCTTTCTATCTGTCTGTTACAGGGGGAAGAAGAAGGAATGCTGTCTGTTACAGGGACAGGAATGCTGGCTAACTTTCTATCTGTCTGTTACAGGGGGAAGACAGGAATGCTGGCTAACGCTTTCTATCTGTCTGTTACAGGGGGAAGACAGGAATGCTGGCTAACGCTTTCTATCTGTCTGTTACAGGGGGAAGACAGGAATGCTGGCTAACGCTTTCTATCTGTCTGTTACAGGGGGAAGACAGGAATGCTGGCTAACGCTTTCTATCTGTCTGTTACAGGGGGAAGACAGGAATGCTGGCTAACGCTTTCTATCTGTCTGTTACAGGGGGGAGACAGGAATGCTGGCTAACGCTTTCTATCTGTCTGTTACAGGGGGGAGACAGGAATGCTGGCTAACGCTTTCTATCTGTCTGTTACAGGGGAAGACAGGAATGCTGGCTAACGCTTTCTATCTGTCTGTTACAGGGGAAGACAGGAATGCTGGCTAACGCTTTCTATCTGTCTGTTACAGGGGAAGACAGGAATGCT